>NW_005871096.1:6374600-6434713 GCF_000147115.1 Myotis lucifugus
CCCCCCCAACCCAATCAAGGGCAGGGCCGGCAGGCCACCACCATGGCTCCTCCCCAGGCTGCTGGCCCCGGACCGGAGCAGGGCCGGCAGGCCCAATCGCCCATAGTCCCTCCCTGATCGGGCCAATTGGCCAGCTGGCCTACCTCCTGTGCCATCTCTTCCTCCCAACCAGCCCAGCCCTGATCCGCCCAATTGGGGCCGGGTCAGCCAGACCCCACCCATGCATGAATTTGTGCACTGGGCCTCTAGTATAAAATAAGGTAGCAAAGATTAGTAAAAATCATCATGTTCCATGGAGCCAGGTCTACACGGTCACCGTGGGAAAACACAACGTGCTTTCTCTCTGCAGAAGGGGTCCGTCTCTCTGGAGAATACGTTTCCAACATGTAGCAGCTCTTTACAAACTACTCCTGCCCTTTAACCCACTCGTTCTATTTTGGAAACATACCCTAAGGAAATACACCTAAAGAAAACATCAGTTGTAGAAGCACAAATATAGCGGCTCCATTTATAATACAAAATAAATAAATAGAAAAGGAAAGAGAGTTTATTTCAGCAGAAAGAAAAAAATTAGGGGACACATATTCATATAATACACATTGACATGGTCTCTAGGCAGAAAACGTTTATGTGGTCTGTGTAAACACTTGGGATTGCTTTTACAAAAATAATCTTAAGGTGAAGAAGAGAAGCACAAAGTAGCAGTTACATGTTGATTGCAGCTGTAACCATTCATGCAATGGTTGTTTATTCAGTCGCGTTTATGTCTCCTGGACTTGATTTCCTCTGTGAGGCGGATGACTAAATTGTTTGCTGAAAGTAGTACTTAGGGAGGAGGGGCAAGAGACGATGGAGGGGGCCCTTGGGTTTAAGAACTGAAGTAGCTGCTTTGGGGGCTGGGGTAAGAAGCCAAGTATTCTTAGAAGGACGATGGCTGAGGTTACAGACGGTACCTTTATTCCAGTCTAAAGAATAATTTTTTTTTTCCTGGCACTGATCTGAAGTCAGAATATGGAAGCCAAAACGGGGGATAGAGTCAATAAACAAAAGTTAGAGTTTGCAGAGAGGTGAAAAGAATGACAAAGGAGCAAGGGAGTTGAAGCATTAGTAAATATATCATCAGTCATGTGGTTGAAAGTAAGAGAAAGGAACCATGAACTTAAGTAAATAATGAATAGCTCGGAGCTCAAAGAAAAGGTTAGAGAATCGGGCTTAACAAACAGAAGGGAACCAAGGGAGATCAGGCAGCCGACACAGGAATGAATGACTGGGACACCCTGCTGAGTGGCTGCCACTGTTGCCAAGGGGCCCCACTACTGCCGCGACTCTCTCCCACCACCCTAACCCCTCCTTGTCTGGGTTTTTCGGCCCTGAATGCTACACACTAAGTTATCTATTTGTCCCTATAGGTCAAGTGTTGGGGCCTCAGGCAGGAGCATCCAATCGGCTAACCCTTGGTCATGTGTCCAATCTCAACTTCTGGGCAGAAGGGAGAAGTACTTGGCCCTTCAGCTCCCGGGCTGGGCATGAGTCTCTACCTCCCAGCAGACTCACCAGGGGGATTGCCCCCAATTAGGAAGAGGGTTTAGGCCAGTGATGGCGAACCTATGACATGCGTGTCAGAGGTGACACGTGAACTCATTTTTTTTGGTTGATTTTTCTTTGTTAAATGGCATTTAAATATATAAAATAAATATCAAAAATATAAATCTTTGTTTTACTATGGTTGCAAATATCAAAAAATTTCTATATGTGACACAGCACCAGAGTTAAGTTAGAGATTTTCAAAATGCTGACACGCCGAGCTCAAAAGGTTCGCCATCACTGGTTTAGACACTGAACAGGAAAACAGACAACAGAGAAACCCTCTTATTCACTATATCAGAGAGTGGTTGAGTGCTGGGCCATTGTTGGTTCTGGGATTATGGGAAAGATGGAAGTTGAAAAATCGGGAGAAAAGGAGGGCTACTGAAACGGGAGGTTTTGATGCATTTTTTAAATGTTAAGAATAAGAGTGCTGGAAAGATAGAAACTTGTACTTAATATTCCTGCTGATAATGACTCCAATTTTCCACATGACTTTGAGACAGGATATGACGGGGACAGCAAGGACCAAAACCCCCAGCGTTATTAGCTTTCTGCTTCAGTGACTTTAGGTATGCCCATTGCTGTGTTTGTATAGACATGAGCTAAACCATTTTAGGGCACCTGCTTGCTGTTGGTTTAAAGGGTGGCTTTGGAGGGGGTGAGGTATGATTGCTGACCACTTGCCTGCTTGCTCTGAGCTTCTTTCTCCATCCCCTCCCTCTCTGCTCAGTATTGCAGGGAACAGGCTTCTGATAAGTTCAGCTAAAGGGAGGCACTGAAGGAAGATTTGTGGCAAGGAGTAGGAGAGAAGCCACCTCCATTCATAACAACTATGGTCCCTCATTAATGTGAAACCTGAGAAATTTTTTGTGAGGGACCATAGTTGTTATGAATGGAGGTGGGTGGGCTTGGAATCCCCATTCTGCCACTCACTAGCTGTCAGACTTTGAGTGAGTCGCTAACTCTCTCTAAGCCTCAGTGTCCTCTGCTGTAAAATGGGAACAATTATAGCACAATCCCATAGTGATGTGTAAAAATTACTGTACACAATATCTATATGTGTAATTCCTTAGTAATTGTATGATACTGAACTACATTATTCATACTTAGTAAGAATTCAATAACTGGTAACCATTTTGTTATTAGTAAGCTAGAAAGCAGATTAGATCCTAAAATTAGCTTCTCGTGTGTGTCTCTCACATAGCGTTAGGGCACCGCACTGTAAGTTAAATACCACTTTTAGATAATGGAACTTCAGTATATAGTCGATCACATGGTCATTGAACTTTCTTCCTGGTGTTGTCATTAGATTTTCCCACCGCAGTTATTGGAAAATAACGTGGCTAATTCCAGGTTCCTAGGGAAACGCTAATGTGCGGTTGGAAGGGTAAATGGAACAGGACTTTGTAAACCACAGCCTCACCTGACCTCCCAGTGAGGACTGGTGACTCCTTCCTGTGAGCCCTCATTGCACCTCTGACACTGTATGGCATTTCCTGTTGCCCAGCTTGCCTCCCCGCATCCGCATACCGGAAGTAAATGAAAGAAAGTTTAACGATGGGCTGACATTTACGGTGGAGGAGAACCAAGAGGGGGTCATGAAGCACCCCTGGGCGACAGCAGTGGAAGTCAATATCGGTCCTGGACTTGAAGAAGCGATGGGCAGGGATGTGGCTGGGATCTGGTGCACCTGTGGCTCTGGGGGAGGGCTGCTCCCTGGGAGTTGTGGCTGGGGTGAGGGTGGGGGTGGGGGTGGGCGGCATGCAGCCCCTGTCAAACCTCAGCAGGGCGGGGAGGGAGCCAGGGCAATGAAAACATCACCTCCTCTCCTCTGTCCCTCATCTCCTCATGTGCCTCCCATGGACTGAGCCCGATCTGAAGCCAGAGGACAAGGGCCACTGGGCGGGCTGGAGCAAGGTGGAGTGTGGATCTAGTGTTATATCATAAATCATCAAGATAGACAAGGCACCTTAACAAACCAATTAATTAGGAGTCGTTTATTGCATACGGGTTCAGAGCAGAATACCTCTGTCAAATTCTGAATGCCCCCATAGAGGAAGTTCTCTCTATTTATACCTTTTTGGTCTCTTTGTCTGCAGATTTCATAAAGAGCTCTGTGTAAGTTATTGTTACAGACAGTTTGTAACCTTGAATACATAATGAACCAACACTTGGCATAAGAATATGGGAATTATTATCAGTATTAGTCCATTACGTTAGATGGCTAGCTTGCAAGGTCAAACAGTTAAGTTTATCTTTTTCTATTATTCAAACTAAAAAACAAAGTCATTTTTACAGAGTAAGAGACTGTCTAAAAGTGACAGAGTTTACAGAACAAGGGACTATCTAACAATAGCAGAGAATTTCAAACAGCAGTTTTTATACAAGATGGAGGTTACTATGCTTCACTAGAGAAGGGAAGGAGAGTATCCAGTACCCTGCCCCTTGGGGACTGTGAGCTTCTTACAAGTCTTTGTCTTATGCCTTTACATCCTCTGTGCTCAGCAAAGGACACAATGGAATGTAGTTGAACAAATGAAGATGGAGAACAAAGATACCTGCATTTAAATCTGAAGTAAAATATATAATGTTCCCATGTCCTGCATTTGCCCTGGAAACAATGAGGCCCCTCCTGGAAACGAGGCCTCTAACTGCATCGGCTCATTCTGGGCCTCAGGAGCCCCTGGCATCCCGGTCCCTGAGAGCCACCCTTCATCACGCACTGGCCGTTGCTCTTCTCCCCTGAGGCCACTCCTCACCTATGGCCCTTGTGTCCTCCTGCAGAGGGCAGCCTTCCCGGGCTGTAGAGCAGTTTCCGAAGCCCTTCACAAAGGCAGCGGTATCACCACCAGTGCCCCATCGCCTGTCCCTCCTCATCTTAGGTTTCCTTGACCCTTTCCCTTGCTCTTGTGCTGCATTTGATATTCTTCCTTTGATGGCAATTGCTCAGGTTTTGTCAGTCAATGGATTAAAAAAACCTGTTAGTGGTAACAGCAAAAAGAGAGGGTACATCAGAGAAGCAAAACTCATTTCAGCACCTCTCATCCCCGGGAAGGACGGTAGCTCTGACCTGTGCAGGATGGATGTTCGGGACAGTCTGCTGGTCTTCTTTCCTTGGTGGAGTCCTGCTTCATGTGAAGTTTTCTTCATTTGGGGTTCAGAAAAATATTTCAGAGGTGAAGAGTGTAATGGATCGGCACGACTCCAGAGTGGCAGCGAAAAGTATAGGCATTTATTGGCAAAGGAGAAGCTTTCATAGGAAGTCGTACATACACTGCATGAATAGTAGACACAGTGTTATTATGAAACTTCACACAGATGAGATTTTCATATATTTGAAATAGATGTATTTTGGACAAGTCCTTTGTCTGAGGATCATATCTGAAAGAAAAGTAGACAATCGGTATATGGAAAATGTGTTTCCAGTTATTTTTCTGGGTGGCTTAGTTGCTCTATTTTCTCTGAAGACCATGAGAAGGAAAATACTAGAAACAGAAATTTGGTCAGAAGGATATCACCTCTTACCTCCAGGTATGTGCAACCTTAGCATTCATATGAATAGATTTTTTAAGGATTAAATTTTAACAACCATCACTAATCATTAAGCCCATTCACATTTTCTACATTGAACATGTCACTGAAGGTCACCGGTCAAGTTTTCTTTTGGTCATGACTGAGTCATGTGAACTTTGGTCAAGCTTAGCCGTTACTTACTGTAGGAAAGATTTCCTCAGGGAGGCAAGATGCTCTTTCTTCAGCTCTTGACAGCCAACTTAGGAGTCTGAGGTCATAACATAGTACGTTCATATTGTCTTAAACATATACATTCATGACCTTGTTATGCCCAGATTTCAAGATTCCCAAGAGCCCACCAGGGAGCCAGCCAGTCTGATGCAAAAGCAAAGAGTCCTTTATTTCAAGCTAGCTCGAGCTCCCCTACCCTCCTTACTGACGCAGCAGCGAGTGGCAGAGAGCAGGAGGCCTGATGGGACCAGGAGTTTTATAGAGGGGTGGAGTAAGGGCGGGAGAGGGGACTGTGGGCCCTGCCGATTGGCCAGGCGCAAGTCGGTGCCTCGTTACACAGGATGTGGTCATCTCTATGGCGTGCACTTCCCTTGATTGTCATTGGTTAGCTTAAAGAAATCCTGGGCGTGGCTAGCAGAGGCTTGGGCTTCCGGGAAGAAGGTAGCACATGGCTGCTGCCCCAACATGGAGGATACGGGGTAAGATGGAAGGCATAGCCGTCACCCTTTCAACCTATAGTTTATTTATGAATTTACTGGTTTTTGGATGGCTTTTTGTTTAAGCCTTATGCCAGTACTCCAGGGATTTAATGAAAATGAGATGTGGCCTGGCTGTTGTGGCTCAGTGGTTGAGCATTGACCTGTGAACCAGGAGGTCACAGTTCAATTCCTAGTCAGGGCACATGCCCGGGTTGCGGGCTCGATCCCCAGTAGGGGATGTTCAGGAGGCTGCAGATCAATGATTCTCTCTCATCATTGATGTTTCTATGTCTCTCTCCCTCTCCCTTCCTCTCTGAAAGCAATAAAAATATATTTTTAAAAAAGTGAGACATGGACCTTACTCCAAAATAGCTTCTCAAGTTGGAGAGAAATGAACGTTTGATAATGATCCAGACCAAAACGTCAGGGTCATGCCCAAAATGTTTTTGATTAAACACTATTTGTGTGGAGAGAGCTGACTGAAGACAATTAGAGACACTCCTAAAAAGGAAAAGGAAATGAGATTGGGTAGAATTTGAAATAACAAGGGTCAGTGAAGGAACTGATGTGAGTGAGGATTCCAGAGACGTGTTACTGACCCTTTGAACTTGATTTCTCTGTGGGGCTTGGAATTGGTAAAATGGAAGCCCCCAGGAAATAGTTTAATGCAGCAGCATCATGCGGGTCCTCTAACTATTGTGGCCAAACAATTGTGTGCCCTGATTAATTGCGTGAGATCTTTCCCAGGTAAATGCTCAGATTGTAACGGAGAAAAAGGAAAACAAACAAACCACACTGCATAAATGACTCTGCTTTAGAAAAGATGTTAAGGAATTGTTATGTTTCAAGACTAAACAAACAAAAAGTAATAGAAAAAAAAGTAGGCAAGAAAATCAGTATTGGCAAGTGATTCTAAATACCCATTTACTGTTACTAAATTATAAATATACTAGAGGCCTGATGCACGAAATTTGTGCAAGAGTAGGCCTTCCTTCCCCTGGCTGCTGGCACTGGCTTCCCTCTGGCACCTAGGACCCTGGCTTCCCTCGCAGCCCCAGCTTTGTCCAGAAGTTTGTCTGGAAGGACATCGGTCTAATTAGCATATTATGCTTTTATTATCATAGATATTTATTATATTAGGAGGATGGATACAAAGGATGCATCCAGAGGCACTGACAACAGATGATAAAGCAAATAAATGAAAAATACATCAATTAAACATGACTAAGGAAACTTAAAGCATGCACTCTCTTTCTTAATTTTTACTGGTCCTTGAGCTTGATTGGGGTTGCTCATCCACAGCTCTATTGCCATTTCGGACAGGATAATCCTTTGATGCTTGGGGCTGTCTGTGCATTGCAGAATGCTTGGCAGCATCCCTGTCCTCTACCTACCAGAGCATCCTTCCCCTCCCTCAGCAGTGAAACCAAAGATGTCTGCAGATATTGCCAAAGATCCCTTGGGGGAGGGGGAGTCACTCCTGTTGAGAACCACTGCTTTAGACAATGAGGGTTTTTGTGGTTTTTTAAAGTTCTGAGTACGTGTAACAAAGGATCACATATGTAACTGTAGATGTGGGGTTAGCACAGACATTTTAAAACATTTGTGCAAAGAAGTACCTCATTTATTCCTAGCAGTCTCATTTATTCCTAGCAGTCTCAAGCATTTTTGATAGAAAACCACAAAATAATATTTCTGAAAAGGTCACCAGATGTCTGAGGCCTCCAAGCCAAGCCTTGGATGTTCTTGGCAGCTGACCGCTGCTGGCTGAGGGCAGGAACTTTCTGAGGTCAGTCTGGTGCAGACTCTCATGTTGTTACCTGGTGGGCATTCAGCGGCTGATCAACCGGGCAGGACCTCAGGTGAAGCTGGTTGAGACAGACGACCTTTCCCCAGGGCTTACAATGTCATCTCAAAGTGGATGTGCAAGATGTGGGGAGCATGTCAGTTGACTGAGTCCCACAGATGGACCTTTTCTGTCTGGAGAGAGCAAGCCCAAAGGCTCAGCCTTTGCCGGGCAGTGCTCTGTGGTCACATGGAGTCCACGCTGTGACTGATGCCCATCGCTATGCAGAATTACCTGGTCGATACTGGCAATGCCATCCTCTTCTCAATCGTTAGGGCTGTAAGCACTGCTATTCTTTTAAGAGGATATTTTTATATGAACATCTGGCACCAGAATTCCTTTTGGGGAGAACGCTGACTTTATTGGAAAAAAACTATTTGGTGAATACTTGGAATGGGGGGAGAGATGTCTCCGTTACATTTATGTGAAAAAAGTCATCCTGATTAAAAATGCTTTACGTGAGATAAAGGGATAATTCCTTTGGGGGAGATGCCGAGGTGAAGGAAAGAAAGGGAAGAGAAATAGAATGAGGGATAAGCAAGATGGCAAAAGGTTATGTAATTTTCACCTTCGCTGGGCCCCCCAAAATATCACAGCAAAATCTTCTTATCTATTAGGGACACAGTAGGCGGCAAGTAATAGAATACCAGACTCCTAGTGGCTTCGATAGATGAGATTTTATTTAAAATCCGAGTTACATAGCTGTTGGCATGAATTTAACTGCTCAATGATGTCATCAGGGACCCAGGCACTTTCTATATTTCCACTTTATTGTCCTTATTCTGTTGGCTTTCGTGTTCATGCCTGCCACATTATGGTCTCCAGTTGGTGCTGTGGGCTCATACCTAAGTCCAAATTCAAGACAGGAAGCCCGGCTGGTGTTCCTCAGTGGTTGAACATCAACCTATGAACCAGGAGGTCAAGGTTTGATTCCCAGTCAGGGCACATACCCAGGGTTGTGGGGTCGGTCCCCAGAGGGGGTGTGCAGGAGGTGGCCGGTCAGTGATTCTCTCTCATCATTGATGTTTTTATCTCTCTCTCCCTCTCCTTTCCTCTCTGAAATCAATAAAAATACATTTAAAAAAAAAAGACAGGAAGAAGAGGGAAAAGCTACCAACGATGGCCATGTTCTTTTAACAAAGTAAAATCCTTCCCAGAAACACTCCCAGCAAGTTTCTAATTATATCACGTGGCCTCCCTGAACTCCAGGAGGAAATAATTAGCTTTTATATCCTCTTTAATAGAGGCAGGTAAGGGAGGAAGCAAGGTGCCACGTCAGCCGGCCTCCACGATCCGCTACATCACCTGAACTCGTAAGTGTTGATTGACTGTGTGAGTTAGTTTGGGAAATGAAAGAGGGTGATGAGTTTCATGTTGGGAACTGATCTGGCCTGAGTGCAAGCAGTCCATGGGAAAGTCAGAGGTCAGAGAGCAGGGGAGGCCAGGACACTGCAGCCTCCAGAATGAGCAGAAATTGAGGCCAGACTTGGGCCTCCCCAGGCTGTGGATTTGAGGGGCAGGGCAGGCAATCACAACAATTTGATCTCATGGTTGATATCTGGGTGATGTTCACCTTTAGCTAGTCATCAATTCTTTGTGGTCTTCAAATTTGCCACTTTTACACATTCACACACACACACACACACACACACACACACACACACACACACACATAGTCCTTGTCTTTCACTCCACTGCTAACACCTTCCGTGCCTTTCCTGAAATGTCCATCATCGCCTCGTTTCACTGCCTTCAGCTTTTTTCTTCTAGACCCGCCTCCTACAGCCTGCTGGTGTCTAGCTGTTGCTCCTTACCTAACAAGCTGCAAAATTGCTTTTAGGGAGAAATAGCATAAAGAATAAATGGCTAGATGCTGATAGGAAATTAACAACAGAAGTGCTCATCCTAACCCTGGGGTTGAGATGTCCCCTCTTTTCCCCGGAGAGCTCACTCGTCAAACACAGAAGTCCTTCGGCCTCAGGTCCGAATAGCAATGCAGAGGGCCTCTGATTCTCAGGCACAAAGAAGGCCCACACCAATAACTCGTAGTGACAATTATTTGTAGAATTCGAAGAGATATGTTACCTTTCTCCATAACAAGCAACAGAAATCTATTAAAGCAAGCTTTGAGCAATAACCATAAATAGAAAATGTGTTTCAGAATGTTTGATTATCTTGGGAAAATGCTAAAAATATCTGACTAAATGGAAGACATGGGCTCCAAAAGAGCATGTTTGACCTGAGTTTATTTTACGCACTCACTCACACACACACACTCACACACACTCACAAACACACACACACACATACACACTCACACACACACACTCTCACACACACACACTCACACACACACACACACACACACTCACACACACACACACACACACACACTCACACACACACTGCATCATTTGGGTACCTTAGGCACCCAGTTTAAAATTTAACTTCCAGTCAATTTTTTCATTCTCATGTTTAATCTACACAATAAGCCAATCTATTAATATGTATCAAGGTCAGAGTAGATACTGCCAGCAGGCAGGACGGCTTTAGAAAGCCCCACCCTCCTCGCTGGGTTATTTTAAGATATTGCTTTTGTTTCTTCTTTTACTGTAGCCAAGCGGCTCTCACACTGCTCAGAGGCACAAGAGCATGTCAGGGGCTGGGGACAGAAAGCCACGCCGCCTGCACCTTGGGCGTGATTTGAGCTCAACTCAGGGAGAGTTTACAAGTCATTTCACCTCACTCGCTAACTTGAGAATGAAAGCTTGAATCACTTGCTACTTCGCCACATTTACATTTTATTTGTTTATTTATTTATTTATTACAGCCCTAGTGGCCCCATATTTACATTTTAAAAAAGGTTCAAATGGATGTGATGTATATGAGAAAGTTGATAGTATTTATTTTTTTATAATGGGATTGGGAAAAAACTTTTACTTTATTCTCATCTACCGTTTCTACAATGAAGCCATAGTCCTTTTCAAATCAGGAAAAGTTACTTAAAAATAATCAAATGGTGAAAGTTCATCAACAACGTTCCTTTCACATTTCCCCCCAAGAGTCTCAGCAGTTTGAAGGTAGAAGTTGGTACAAAAGCTGCCAGGGGAATTCTGGACTGACCCCGCCCTGCGTCAGCTCCAGACGCCACGGATCTGCCATCTTTCACTTCCCATGGTTAATTCCACTAGGGTGACAGGACTGGGGATAAGTCAATTCAGCCATATTCAGGGACAAACCGATCAACCCTCTACCCAACATGGGTTACAGCAGTGTGATGTTATAAACGCCCACACCACCTTTGTTCCATGGATGATCCGTTCTGCGATTCCTTTATTGTGTACAGTCCTGGTATTTGTTGACCACGTGGTATGGTTGCTGTCTCAGAGGTAAGAATTCTAAATTTTCCCATGTTTAGTAATGGATTCTTAAGAGAAGTACTTTGTACAATAGGAGAACATAGTTTAGATTTATCATGCTGAGAATTTCACAGGACAAACTAGTAATGCTGTCTTTTAAAAAATATGTAGAAACTCAACCAGCTCAGCCACTCCATGCTGTTCAGCTAGTATGCAAATGTGTTTTGCGTTCCCTGATTTTTTTCAGAGCCCGTTTCCCGGGCTTTTCAGGTGCAGAGCCGGAATGCCCTTGCCCTGTGCTTGAAAAGCCCTTTCATCTTGGTGCATAGGCTCAGAAACTGCAGGTCATATTTGTAAAAGGATAAAGAAATATATTCAGGGCATCCTCCCAAACAAACCTTCGTTGGGCTAAGTTTTATTTGAGGCTGAGAAGTCTGTTTGTCCAGCAGGAAATAATGAAGATCAATGGGCCACCTAGGGCCGCTCTCTCCCCAGGAAATTGCTGGGTTCTCAGCCCAGCCCCTTTCTGCTCCTGACCTGTGGCTCAGTTTAGGCAGCTTTGAACGTCTAGGCAGCCACCAAAGGACCTAGGCAGGAAGTTTCCAGATTCCACAGAGAAAGGGGACAGAGTAAAAAGCAGGTCATTTATTTTTGTATCCTTCCTTTGCCTTTTCCCCCTGGCTCATTCTTCCCAGGAGCAATTTTGTGGGGAGGAGCAAAAGCTCATCACCTGAAGATTCATCTTGATGCGAAAGCGGGGAGGGATTGAGGTTACTACTGTTCTCTTCCAGAGGAAAATAGAAGCAAACTGGACGATTGAGGTATGGAAGGGATGGTAGACACTTTGAAGAGACCACAAACAGTAGAGTTGGTTTTAGTGTCTACCTATGTGAGCTTCAGTGCAAGGTTTTGCTTTATTTTCGTCCACCTGATGAATTATCCGCCCATCATAAGTGAAATCCCATTTGCAGAGTGCAAAATTTTTCTCTGAGCTAGAGCTTGCTGCTCCATTTTCATAAAAGAGTCCACAAAGAACAAAGCCGTTCTTGTGGACCCAGTAGGTGATATAGATAACATACTTCAGGAGGTTACAAATGAAGGTCACGAAGGACCACACATTCTGCCATGGTGTGAAACAACCCTCCTCCCACACCTGAAGCCCCTAACCAGGTTTCTATGAGGCTGCCATCCGTCATTAAGCTTCCAGGAAATATACTTCAAGAAAAGGTGGAACAGAAGGTCTTCTCAGGGCAGCCTTTCCTTTTCTGGCAATGGTAATTGTTTAGTTTATTCTTTTATTTTTTTTAATTATGTTTTTTAAATTTATATTTTAGACAGGAAGGGAGAGAGGGAGAGAGAAACATTGATCAGCTGCCTCCCATACACACTCCATCAAGAATTGAGCCCACAACCTGGGCATGTTCATTGACTGGGAATCCAACCAGCAACCCTTCAGTGCATGGGGCCATGCTAAACCAACTGAGCCACACCGGCCAGGGCTAGTTCATTCTTTAGAATCATTGTATTCATTCAGGTTCATGGACCTTTACATATCTTTTAATGTAAGACAAATTTTTGTTGTTCTTGTTCTCTCTTTTTTTTTCTTTTTCTTTTAATCTTTATTGTTGAAAGTATTACATAGGTCCTCCTCCCCCTGCCCCCATTAACCCTTCCTAGACAAGACACATTTTAAATGAAATTCAGTCATAATGTTCTTTATAAGCATTGTGTTGCACTATAATTCTTGCTTTTTGCCACTGGACTAGAGAGTGATTTAAAATTGCTAGTGTGAGCCTGTTCTTTCCTGTTTTGGCAGAGCCCATTAACACTGCTATCTACAGGCAGGATGGCAACCCAGATTGTTGAAACCCTGTTGAATGGGTCAGTGAACCTTCATCCTGGGCTGAGGCACTTCTGAAGGACACAACTGCTGGGAGCAATCAATTACAGTCCAGCCAACCAATCTATGCACATTTACCACTGAGCCCAGCATGGTGCTTGTCATTATGGGAGTAAAGAGGTGCTGGCATGCTGTGTGTATATACTCAGGGGAAGGAGGGGGAGGAATTAATATTTAATAAGTGCTCACCATTTTCTGGGCCTGGTGCCAGCCATTATAGACCTACACAAAGGTATAGGGCATGGCTGCTGCCCCCAGGAGCATGCAAGTGAATAGGAGAGTAAAATGGATACATACACACATACACACTCGGCACCTTATATTCTTACATCCTATTGGAGCAAACGAAGCTCATTAAATCCTCACAACTTGATGAGACAGGTGCTATTATCTCCATTGTACAGCTATGGAAAGTGAGGAAGAGAGTAAGGCTGACAAGCCATAGAGCTGGGATCCTATGTGTTCACCTGACTCTATTTCCGTTTCCTCCAGGGCATAGAGGCAGACTGCACTTCCCAGACTCGCCCTTGTGTGCTGTATATGGTCTGGTAACTACCCTCCCACACAACCCATTCTTAGGTTTCTCCTTTCCTGGGAAGTTGAAAATGCCTTAGGGGTTGGTGGAGACACAAGGTTGAAGGAGCCTGGGTCCTGAGTCATTGTTTGGAAGAGAGCCCCACCCAGGAGGGCTGCCTGACCAGGAACATCCACATTGGATTATTTCATGAGTGAAAATCAACTTTTTGTGTCACGCACTAACATGCTGGGGCTGCTTGTTACAGCAGTTAGCCTCCCCTGACTGGTACGGGTGGAGTTCACACTGTCCATGGCCACAGAGCTCATCCTAATTGTGCTTCCTAATTGATGCTTAGATGAGTATCAGTAATCTATTTATTATTGTTACTTTTGTTACTTTTAAAAATATATTTTTATTTGTTTCAGAGAGGAAGGGGGAAAGGGAGAGAAATAGAAACATCAATGATGAGAGAGCATCATTGGTCAGCTGCTTCCTGTATGCTCCCTACTGGGGATCGAGCCCACAGCCCCAAGCATGTGTTCTGACCAGGAATCGAACTATTGACCTCCAGGTGCATGGGTTGATGCTCAAAAACTGAGCCACACTGGCCAGGGTACTTTTGTTAGTTTTCTTTATTGTTTTAAACCAAAAGCATAATACATATCCTATGACTACTAGAACACAAAAGCTATAAGAAGGTATTTGTTATATTGAGGGGTATTGAACAGTGTTCTTTTTCTTTTTACTACATACATCATTGAAGTTTTAGGACATGTCTACATAGATCTACTTGTAACAGAAAAGTAATTTGAAATTTCTCTTATTAAAAAAATTTCTCTTAGTTAAATGTCTTGAAATTAGTAAGCTCAAAATCTAATTGATTTACCCTTACTAATCTAATATAATTAACTTATGTAAACACTAGAGGCCCGATACACAAAATTCGTGCAAGGAGCTTGGCCCTCTCAGCCCCGGCTTTATCCGGAATGTCGTCCAGACGGTTGTTCTGCTGTTTGGCCTAATTAGCATATTAGCTCTTTATTATATAGGATTGTCCTAGACCAGTGGTCGGAAAACCGCGGCTCAAGAGCCACATGTGGCTCTTTGGCCCCTTGAGTGTGGCTCTTCCACAAAATACCACGTGTGGGTGCACACGTACAGTGCGATTGAAACTTCATGGCCCTTGCGCAGAAGTCAGTTTTCGGCCTGGGTGAGCCTATTTTGAAGAAGTGGCGTTAGAAGAAGTGGGGGTACGTTTGCTGAGGTCGACCCCTCAGATTGAGGATGTTCTTAGCAAAGGCCAGCTTAGGAGTACCCTAATTAAGTTAATAACAATGTACCTACCTATATAGTTTAAGTTTAAAAAATTTGGCTCTCAAAAGAAATTTCAATCGTTGTCCTGTTGATATTTGGCTCTGTTGACTAACGAGTTTGCCGACCACTGTCCTAGACTAAAGCCCAAGTATATTGAGAGGCTACATAGTAAGAACCAGGAGTTGAAGTTGCCGCTTATCAGTTGGCTGCTATGCTTTCAAGTTCACCTTTCTTCCTTGTGAACAGGGATGTTGGTACTTCTGTTTCCAGGAAACCACTGTGTGATTTCAGTGACCTTACTGTATGACATTTTGTATTGTACATGGAACTCAAAAGGAGTCAGTACAACAATTCAAGTTTATTTAATAAAATGACTTGATATTTAATACACAAGCATACTTTGGAAACTTAAAATACCATTTTTATTATTTCATGGACTTTATTGATTGATTGAAATTTAGATAGGCTAACTCAGACAAAGAATATCTCTACTTCTGCAGGAATGAGTTGTTGAAAAAAAGATGGGGTGGGAAAAAAACATAAACAGTGAATAGAACAGAAAAGCAATGTTTGAATTATGGTAATTTAGATATGAAAGAAGGGTGATTACATGCAAGAAATAAACATGAGGGAAATCAAGGGATACGTGACCTGGAAAAAAAATCAATACAGATGGACACATTTATAAATTATAGGCTTAAGAAAGAAAAGGGAAATTAAAATAATAAGTTCACTCAAATGAAAGAGAGAAGAAATAATTTTTTAAAAAATATATATTTTATTGACCTTTTACAAAGAGGAAGGGAGAGGAATAGAGAGTTAGAAACATCGATGAGAGAGAAACATCGATCAGCTGCCTCCAGCACACTCCCTACTGGGGATTTGCCCGCAACCAAGGTACATGCCCTTGACCAGAATTGAACCTGGGACCCTTGAGTCCACAGGCTGACGCTCTATCCACTGAGCCAAACCGGTTAGGGTGAGAAGAAATACTTTTAACTGGAGAATATTAATAAGAAAAGAAGAAATACAAAGTGTACTAAATGTTTAAGAAAAAGCCTGGACGGTGTAGCTCAGTGGTTGAGCATCAATCCAGGAACCAGGAGGTCACAGTTCAATTCCTGGTCAGGGCACATGCCCAGGTTGTGGGCTCAATCCCCAGTAGGGGGCTTGCAGGAGGCAGCCGATCAATGATTCTCTCTCAGCATTGATGTTTCTACCCCTCTCTCTTTCTCCCTTCCTCTCTCTGAAATCAATTATAATAATAATAAACATGAAAAAAAAGAAAAAGAAGGAAATTCTGTCACTTGTGACAAAGTGGATGAACCTGGAGAACATTATGCTAAATGAAACAAACCAGACACAGAAAGACAAATACTGCATGGCCTCACTTACGTGGGAGGAGGGGGGCGGTAAGGGAGGAGGAAGTCGTACTCATAGAAACAGAGAGTGAAAAGTGGTTGACTGGGACTGAGATGGAGGAACATAGGGAGAGGTTGGTAAAGGGATACAAACTTTCAGTTATAAGATGAATAAGTTCTGAGGATCTAATGTTCAACATGATGAGTATAGTGGTAACAACTTATTGTATAATTGGCATTTCCTAATAGAGTAGAACTTATATGTTATCACCAAGAAAACAAAACGGTAAATATGCGAGGTGATGGATGTGTTAGTTAATTCAATGGATGGAATCTTTTCACAATATATACATATATCAAACGATTTTGTTGTACACTTTAAATATGTTGACAAATGAATAGTACAATTCTATTTGTCAATTATACCTCAATAAAGCTGGGAGGGCAAAGAGGCCCTGGCTGGGTAACTCCGTTGGTTAGAGCATTGTCCCGCTGGGCCAAGGCTGTAGTTTGCATCTCGGGTCAGGCACATACAAAAAGCAACTATTGAATGCATAAATAAGCGAAACAACAAATCTCTCTCTCTCTCTCTCTTCAAAAATCAATTAAAAAAATAAAAATGAAAGAAGGAAAAAGCTTTCAAATCCAGTAACCCTAACTTCAAATTTCAGTTCCACTTTCAGCAGGCTGTGACCTTGGACTAATTAATTAATTAACCGCTCTGAGCTCAAGTGTTCCTGCCCGTTAAGTACAAACAAGACCTCATAAGATGCCTGCAAGGCTGTATTTCTCAAGCTTTTCCAGGCTATGGTCCTGCAACAGGGTCAGCCACTCTTCCCCCAAATCAGTTCTTTCTCCTTTCCTGTAATTAAATGCCAGCTGGACATGTGACTGCCCAGTCACTCTATTTTCCAGCCTGAAGGCAGGTAAGTATGGTCATGTGACTAAGTCCTCACCAATAGAATATGAGTGGCCAAATGGGCCACTCTGGGCTACGGGCTAAGAGCCCCCCCCTCCCCCCGCCCCACAGTTGCCCCCTCTATGCCTCTACCCTGGCTAGAACCAGTGGAGGCCCAGCCTTGACCACGTGGGTGAGACCAAGGCCGCAGGACCCTGAATGAGTGTATGGAACAAAGCTTCTAACAGCCTTGAATCCTCACCTCACACTATTCCATGCGAAAACAATCCACTTCTATCCTCTTTACTCCCCTGGTTAATTGTTGCTCTTGTTTGTTATAACATTCTACCTAGTCCTACCCTAGTGAATATAGCTCCATTCAGACAAACATGGAAGTCTCTCTCCTCCCCCTCATAGATTCCCTCTAATTCTGGTGGAAAACCACTGCAGGTTCTGGATGTTTCCACTCGCCAGGAAAATGAAGTCAGGTTTTACTCTATTTGAAGTTCCAGAACAATTGGGTATTTTTACCAAATATGAAATGACATTGTTCAATTTTTTCCATACAACTTTCCCCTGGGGAAAACAATCTGATACCTTCCTAATACTTTAAAATATAATGTATTAGTAGGAAATGTGAGTCATGATCAGGCCAACACATCAGGAGTCTACAGCCATTGAAAAGAGAGTTCATTACTCACAGTTCCCAAGAGGAGAGGGCATGCCATGCCACGGGGGCGAGGCCACCAAGGTCAGTCAGCAGGCGGACGGGGTGGGGGAACTGTGAGCAGAGTCTTTACTGTGGTTTCTACAGGAACAAATAAGTGGGGAGGAATTAGCCGTTTTAGGAATGAGCTAGTTTGAGGGATTTCAGGGGTCTCTGGGGAATAGGGGCTGTCTGTAGTTGTCTGGTACCTGGATTTGGGATGGTTAGGCCAGGTGCATAGTGATCCAGAGGATGAGAGAAGGAGATGGCTGAGGTTGAAGAATGAGTAGGATTTTAGTCAAGAGAGATAAAGGCAGAGGGACATGGCTCCAGAAATTAGGCTCCAGGAGACCGTGTCTGGCTTGTCCGTCACTGTTGCCACCATCACCCAGCCCAGTCCCTGGTACACGGTGGGACGTCTGTAAATATTGGTGAAATGAAAATGAATTCTGCATCTGGAAGGGGGGGGGGGGGTAGATGCATGATTGTGGGACTCTAATAAGACCAATTTGCATAATGAAGAAATGTGTTTGGAAAGGTAGGCCAGAGCCTTATGTTCATTTGAGACCTCCAAGAAGCAGATGCCAAGATTGAATTAAATGTGCAAGGATTTTATGGAGGGAAGCACCTGAGATAAATTGGAGAGGGACCCGGGAAAGGTAGGAGAGTCATCACACCATGGGTAAAGGAGAGAGAAAAGCAGAAAAGCAGGGTTGGGACAAGTACCCTAGAATGCCATGCCGTCTATGAAAAACCAGCAGGGAACTCTTGGGTCACAGCCGGCTGTCAGATGTTTGGGAAATTGGGCAAACGTCAGAACCAGGACTAGAACCCAAATCGCCTTTATTCTCAGGTCAGCACTCTTCCCTTTATTTTATTTTATTTTTTAGATGAGCCAATGGCTTTCCCAGAATTGAAGGATAATTTTTGTTCAACCTAATCTGAGAACCGAGCATAAAACTTCCTGGAAAATCATGTAAAAAGATAACCTGTTTGCCGTCACTCACTAGGAACAGGTCCAGGCTGGTACCTAGAAACCACCTGAAGGATGCCAGCGCCAAATCCCTGCCTTGTATTTGCAGCTGCCCTTCAGCAAGGAGAAGCCGCTGGGTAAGGTCATTAACCAGATGAGCACCTCCCTGAGTACAGTTTCCTCGTGGATAAAAGGAGAAATTTGGACTCGATGTAGGCAAAAGCCCACCCAACCCTGTGTGTGAGGATTCAGGCCCCAGACAGGTGTGAGCATCGTGGCTTCAGTAATGGAGGACAAGGAAAATGACTACTTCTGTGGGTGAGGGTGGGGTGGCTTCTTTTAGAGTTGTACTAAAGGTGTGGTGAAAGCATTGCATTTGTTCAAATACGTGTTCTGTGCCCAACTCCGTATTAGGCTGTGGGAATAGAATGATAAGTAAGACATGGTGCCCTAGCCGGTGTGGCCCAGTTGGTTGAGCATTGTCCTATGCACTCAAAGTTTGCTGGTTCAATTCCCGGTCAGGCCACATGCACAGGTTTGGATCCCCAGTAGGTGGCATGCAGGAGGCAGCCAAGCGAGGCTTTGCTCTCTCATCGATGTGTCTCTCTCCCCCTCTCCCTTCCTCTCACTCTAAAAAAAATCAATAAAAAATATTTTTAAAAAGATATGGTACCAACCTTGGGGAGCTTATGGTTTAGTTAGAAGATTTGTGAAGCAGAAGGTGGGGTGGGGAAAGGAAGATGGCTTCGGGGGTGTCCTGTGGAACCTTGCGTAAACCACATAACCTCTGACTTGTTTTCTTCAAATGAAATATCTACTTCTCAGGGTTGTTGGGAAAATTAGAAATAGCATTGATAAGCTGATCCAAAGAGCATCTGGAACAAAAGTGGGACTCACAGGATGGCTGGCTGTCATCACTAATATGACAGGGTGTACGATTATGAGTGGAATTGTCTCCAGGCTGTCCCTCCACACCCCACCCCACCCCACCCCACCCCACCCCTGTCCTGCTCTCGATGAGGAGACTGCTTTCTTGGGCTCCTCGCCAGTGGCTTTGGGTGTGAAACCCTCTCTGAGGTGAAGCAAAAGGTGGTGATGCAGGAATAAAAGCAGCTGATGGGAGGAGGTGAAAGACTTGGAGGAGAGGCTAAGTAGATATAATAAGGGGGAATTCAGCGAGATAGGAGGTAAGAAGTGAAGGAAACATGACTCTTGAGGCTGGGAAGGAGGAGGAATAGGAGGGTGGTGATGAGTGAGAGGCTCCGGAGCTGTGGGGTAAGAATTGGGGAGAAGGGACAAGGGGATATAAAACATAACTGGACATTTTGAATTGGACCCTCCCCCTCCTTTATTTTTGAGAGATAAGTTAAAGAATAAAGATTTCCTTTTTGGATGTTTTTGGCTGCCTGTGCGTCTGTACTCATGACCTCATAGCCAGACTGAACCACAAGGGTTGGCATGCTTAAGGCTCACATTACATCCACACATAACTGGAGTGTGTTGTGGTGACAGTGGTATTTACAAAGTGGTATGGGGCTCAAGGGAGGAGAGATACTTTCTCATGAACGGGTCAGGGAGAATGAGGCAGTTGATCTGTTTGAGAGCTGGCTTTGGCTCTTACTGAATGAACAATCATGGTAAAATCACTTAAAGTCTTTGAGCCTCGACCTCCTCATCTATAAATGAAGAATAATTTCTAAAATACCCTCCTTAAAGGCTTCCCATTAGGATCAAATGAGATATTGAATGTACACTATACAGAAGCAGTTGAGAGTTTCTGTTGAGAGTGTGGGTTATGAGGTTAGACATATGTGGGTTGAATCTTGGCTCAGTGGGTCCATGGACAAGCAATAGGATATTTGTGGGAACCAATGGCCAATGCACGCAGATAAAATAAAGGATACAGATGAACAAACAGGTGAGGAGGCACATAGGGTGAGGTCTGGAAGGATCCTGACCATAAGAGCTTCTGTCCCTGTGGAGTCGGGGTGCCCCACCCTCCCAGCACATAGATGTGGTTACCAACTCAGAAGCTCCCCGAATCCCATAGATTTTTACGGAGGCTCCATCCCACAGGCATGATTGGTTTATTAACCCAGTCTCCAGCCTCTCTCCCCTCCCTGAAGGTTAGTGGGTGGAACTGAAAATTCTAAGCTTTTAATCATGGCTTGGTCTTTTTGATGACCATCCTGAAGCTATTGAGTCCACCAAGAGTCACCTCATTACACAAAAGAAAGGAAATTTAAAGAGATTTAGGAGCTCTGTGTAAGATACTCCCATCACATCCATCACTCAAAAAATCACAAAGAATTTAGGAGCTCTGTGTCAAGAACCAGGGTCAAGCCCAGCCGGAGTGGTTCAGTGGTTGAGCGTCAACCTAAGAACCAGGGAGGTTACAGTTCAATTCCCGGTCAGGGCACATGCCCGGGTTGCAGGTTTGATCCCCAGTAGGGGGAGTGCAGGAGGCAGCCGGTCAATGATTCTCTCTCATCATTGATGTTTCTATCTCTTTCTCCCTCTCCCTTGTTCCCTCTGAAATTAATAAAAAAAATATATATATATATATATATATATATATATATATATATATATTTAAAAAGAGCCAGAGTCAAAGCCCTAATATTAGAACAAAAGATGTTTCTAGTACCCCCACCACTCCGGTGCTAGGAACTCCATGTCAGGAACCAGGGGTAGAGGCTAAATATATATTTCTTATTAGGTCACAGGTGGGCACAGTGAGATCCAGAGAGCGGGGCCGTTTACCGAGTCCATGCGGTAGGAGGTGACTGAGCTGTGGCTCCAGCCTGTGTCTCCACACCTGCCTGTGGGATAGAACCACAGCTCACTTCATTGTTGGCAGATTAACATTTTAATTTCTTGCTACTTATTTTCAAAAGTAAAACAGTCAGAACATTTTCTCCCTCCCTTCCTTCCTTCCTTCCTTCCTTCCTTCCTTCCTTCCTTCCTTCCTTCCTTCCTTCCTTCCTTCCTTCCTTTCTTTTTCTTTCTTAATAATACAGCACAAACCTTCTGCAGTGGAGCTTTAAACTTTGATGAGGTCCCTGATTTTGCTCTGAGCGCCCACAGCATTCGCAAGGAGCTGCCCTGTTCCTGCCACATCCAGCGTGGCAGGCGGCACCAAGTTCTGCTCTTCCCACCCAGAGGGGCTGGCGGGTGGTCTGCCCACAGTGCTGAGCTCCTGCCTATTGTAGTTCATTTCTGCTTTACAATGACAGGTGGTGCACAGGCGGCTGCCAGGCTGTCCCTCACCTACAGGACAATAGAAAAAAGTGTCCTCTCTGGACAGATGCAACCTTGGCCATCAGAAGTCTCTTTGAGCCAATTAGAAAAAGGTACCCCTTCCTTTGCATAGGCATGGTCCATGCCAGGGCAGAACAGTGCTTGCATTTCAATCCCCACCTGCCCCCTGGGCCTTGGCACCATGGCAGGATGGGTGAGCTCATAGCATCTGGGTTTGGACCATAGGTCCACCACTTATTGCTGTGTGACCTTAAGAAACTGACTTATCCTCTCTGTAACTTGGGTTCATTACCTACAAGTTGGAAAAAATAACTATCCACATTTCAAATGTTCTCAAGAAGATGCAATAATTTAACACACATACAAGTTAGAATGGTTCCTAGACATAGTATGAGTGTGAATTAGTGTTATTAGTACTAGAGCTGCACACCCAGTTACTGGGAAGAAACAGGGTCCTCAGTTCTCCCTCTCCTTCTAATCCCAGGCCCTGGGGACTCTTTTCACCCCACCCCTTCCCTCTGCCATTCTAGAAATATCTTCTCTGACGCTTCACCCTCATTGATGCCCTGATGACACCAGGGAATCCATCTAGGCACCAAGTTTGCCTGCATGCGTGCTTCACACATATTTGATGAAGATCTTAATCTGTTTTGCTGAGAGTATTTGTTAAGATAAAAGCTAAGCTGTTGAAACAAAGAAACCTAACACTGTGTGGTTTGAAGAAGATAAAAGTTTACACTTGAGAATTACCACTAGTCACTGTTTTGGAAGAGATGAGTGGAATCTCCGCTCTCAGACTATCTTCCCGCTACGGTGGCCTGTGCCTTCTCTTGTTAAGTAGTCAGGAGTTAGGCACTTTCTCATGCACAGGAAATGGGTGATGTTTAGACATAGTCTGGGCTCTAAGGAATCTAGAACCTGCAAACAGTTCTCATTGGTATATCCCACCGACTGCAACTTCACGTTCCCGCTTCATCTTAACAGTATATTCTTTCTAGAAACCCACCACTTCGATATTTTTCTTGCAGTGGTTCAATCAAAGTGCTTACACACACACACACACACACACACACACACACACACACACACACAGATTATCTTTATGCCGAGGCCTGCCTTGGTAGCTCTCTGCAACAGTTTTCTTTTCTGTGTATTAGAGTTGACAATAAATGCTCATGCAGTAGGAGGTGGCAGTGAAGAGAATGTCAATAATTGTGATTGTTGATTGTTATTAGCTGTAAATGGAGCTGGCAAATGAGCTCATTATCTATAAAAAGTAGCACAAATGTTGATCGCACACACAAAAAGCGTCATGTGCACACAGAGAAAGCATAGACTTCACATTTGTAGAGTATTGTGCCACCTGTTCTTTCATTTTTCACTCAGAAATCTCTGACAATGAGCATTTCTGCCTGGGGTGGGGGGTTGGTGATGCTGTTGTGTTCTTTCTCCAGAGCGCCTGGAGGTCAGAGCGCCTGCCCCGGTGCCTCAGTGGCTCACCAGCAGCTGCATGATGCCCAGGTGGTCCCGTCTCCCACTCTGCAACGGGCACTCCCGTCCAGACACCTTGTGACTCAGTGTGACCTTCTTCGGGCTGGAGCTGTCTGAAGCACACTGTCCCAGAATGAAATAAAACAGAATAATACAGAATGCTGCATTATTCTAGACGTATGACGAAATACATGTACTCTTTTTAAAAATTTATTATTTATTATTATTATTTTTTAGATATTTCTTCATTGATTTCAGAGAGGAAGGGAGAGGGAGACAGATAGAAACATCAGTGATGAGAGAGAATCATTGATCGGCTGCCTCCTGCATGCCCTCCACTGGGGATCGAGCCCACAACCCAGGCATGTGCCCTTGACTGGAATCAAACCTTGAACCCTTCAGTCTGCAGACTGATGCTCTATCCACTGAGCCAAACCGGCTAGGGCTATGTGTACTCTTTTGTACTTCACTCATGCATGCATTCATTTATTCAGTAAATGTTGATTGTCTACTTACTGTCTTACTTGGTGTATTTACCAGGATAAGGGGTAAGCAGCTATAACAAAGACAGAAAATGCAATGGCTTAAGAAAGAAGCTTTTGCTCATCATGGTCACAGTCAGGTGGCCAGGTTGGCAGGACAGCGAGCTGCAGATGGTCACTCAGCAACCTTGTTGCTCTTCCGTCCCCCAGACTCTGTCCCCCCCATGTGTGTGGTTTGTGTATATAAATATTTAAAAGGCTGCCTCACTCACCCTTTCTACAAAAGGGAACCTGTTTTGACAGTGCTTATATCCCACTTTGACAAATTATAAACATGTTGAAATGAAGAGATGTCATAATAATCCTATATAATAAAAGGGTAATATGCAAATAGGCTGAACGGCAGAACAACCTAACAATCAATCAAAGGGTAATATGCTAATGATATGCTAAGGCTGCTCAACTGCTGGCTATGACATGCACTAACCACCAGGGGGCAGATGCTCCAAACTGTAGGTTAGCTTGCTGCTGGGGTCTGGCCCATCGAGACTAAGCGAGACATGCCCTGGAGCCCTCTTTTGGTCCCTCACTGGCCCGATCGTGCACCAGTGGGGTCCCTCGGCCTGGCCTGCGCCGTCTTGCAATCCAGGACCCTGGAGAGCTGGTTTCAGCCCTACCCCACAGGCCACTCCCCTTGGGAGGGCACCACACGCAGGGCTCATGGCTGAAGAGTGCTGCTGTGGCCGCGCAAGCCTCTCCTGATTGATCAGGAGTGATTGGGCATGAGCCCGTGGCAGGCACATTGGGGCCGTGATGAGCAGGAGCAGCAGGCAGGAGCTGCAGGCGATGTTGGACTGTGGGTTGCTGCCCGGTCTCTGCAGGCCACCCAGAGGGACCCCACCCATGCACGAATTCATGCACCGGGCCTCTAGTGTTTATATAAAATTTGTTACTGCATGTGGTTTTTTGGGGGGAAGAGTTTATAAAACAAAGGAAAACATGTTTATGCCCCCAAAGCAAACAGTGTAAACTAGTTGTTTGCATTGGACAGAACGCCTATGAGGGAACTGGTGAGTATTGAAGCTAATACTCCTCAGGCTCTAACCCCCAATCTCCTTGTGGAAGGTTTACACAGAAAAGCCCATCCTGCCTGACCCACACTGAACACTGAGCATCCATCTCATGCATCTCTTTGGAGAATGCTGAACTGGGTTTCATAGACTGTGGCACACAGTTTGGAAAACCTTCTGACCTCATCCTGTAGACAAGAGAAAGCAATCTTGCTTGCCAAGTTCACAAGGTCACTGACACACCACCGGGGGGTCAGCAGTGGAGGAGGCAGGGAAGACTGATCAGACTGAAGAGGTTGTGCATGCCTGTCACCCACTCCCACTAACCCTTTCCCTGCTTGCCTTGTTGAAGTAAATAAATGTAAATGTGGCATTCTCTCTCTCTCTCTCTCTCTCTCACACACACACACACACACAGAGAGAGAGAGAGAGAGAGAGAGAGAGAGAGAGATCAGTCGTTTTTCTTTGATATTAACTATTCTTCTACATCCCGAACTTCTGGGTTTTACCTTAGGAGGGGCATGCTTTTCTAAATTAATAGAGTAAATCAGCCCACTTCTGTATGGTCAAAGCTGAGTCAAGAGAAGTTTCAGCTTCCAGAAAGGGAAAAGAAATAGTCCAAGATAGTAATTTCTTCTTCTAAAAAAAATAGGTGGATTATGTGTATTCACCCTGCATTGATGAGAACATGATCCCATGCCATACCAAGCTGCAAGGGATGCTGGGAAATGTAGTGTAACTGGCAGCCCTAGGTTGGAGCTGAAACTTTATTACATGATTTGAGAAAGTGAGAAAAGATTTTGGTGGAGCAATTACTCACTATGGCATGGAATTTTAGTGCTCCACCAAACTCTCTCATTTCCCCCACTCTTCAGGGATATAGTTATGTTTTAAAGTTTCCTTTAAGCACAGTGAGACGGCCCACACAGAGCAGAATCTCCATGCTTCCCCCTCACCCAAAAGGGGAGGTTGCCCCACCGCTTACAGAGCAAGCCCAATCCTGTCATTAATTCCTGTCTTCTTTGGCGCACTGATTCACTGTTGCCAGGAATCAAACATCGTTGCTATGGGTTTCAAACATGCTGGCTGGCCGCAGGCGCAGCATATTCTAGCACACGTTGAAAATGAGCCCGTCATTGAATGATTACACATCAGGCAACCATAATTTTAGCACACATATCACTCAGATCCTACTCGGTTTTTCAGACCTCTGTGTTAAGCCAGGAAGGAGTTAATATCAAGGTAATAATAATGACGAACATGCATCATCAGTGCCAACTATGATCAGGGCTTTGGGATTTGTGCTCTACATACATTTTCTTTAATCTCTTAAACTGTGTTTCTAAGCAGTTTCTGGGATCACCTCCCCAAATCCTTGTTCCTTACTCTGGAAGGCACCCAGATTATAATAGTCATCTTAGATTAATCGTTATCTACCCCCTGGGGCTGGGGAGAAACCCATGTAACATATGAGTGCTCAACATCACAGACCTTCAGGGCTCTGATAGCTGGGAAAAGGGAGACCTTGTTGGGTGGGCAACTAGCAGTGACCACTCAGGTGGCTTTAGCCAAGTCTGGTTTTCTATGTTCAGATTAACAAGTAGCTAGCTGTTCACACACTCTTTTTTTTTTGGTTAATCCTCCTCGGAGGTTATTTTCTCCATTGTTTTTTTAGAGAGAGTGGAAGGGAAGGGGAGAGACACATTGATTGGTTGCCTCCCGCAAGTGCCCCCACCAGGGCTGGGGACCAAGCCTGCAACCCAGGCATGTGCCCTTGATGGAATTGAACCCGGGACCCTTCAGTCCATAGGCCGACGCTCTATCCACTGAGCCAAACCAGCTAGGGCTGTTCCCACCCCCTTGAATACATCTTGCCTACATTTTACAGTTGTCTTGGAACATTGATAATGCTTCTGTCATGTGGAGACTGCTGGAATGGTCACCCGGTCTGCTTGTCTGAGAGGGAATCAGAGAGCAAGCTCTGAAGGGACCCAATGCTCCCACTTCCAAAAGGACTCATTTGCTTTGGCTGTATTTTGGGAAACAATGTTTTGCAGAAGTATTAAGACTAGAAATTGTGACAACAAAGAGAATTAAATTCGTTCTGAAGATTTTTATAAAGTCATCAGCATTTCCTCTTACCCATGTAATAGGGAAAATGGAGAAAGAAGAAAAGATAATCTTAAGATCTCATCTAACTGAGGTTTCCCAGAAAGGTTTCTTGGCTAGTGATTTCAGAGTCAGGATTCAAGGGAGCAATGGACCATCCAGAAAGCTTAGCTTGTAATGCTTTTCAAATAATGCTAACATACCTAAAACATTTTGGGACTGCATTTAAAAAGAAGTATTATTAGAGCCAGTTTATTGCAGAAAATAAATATCACTGCACACAATCACACCTTGCGTTTGGCCAGAAGGGCATTCCTGCATTTGCTTAATCACTTTATTTTACTACTTGTGACTCTCAAGGATATTTAGCTATTCACGCAAGTTAAATCCACCCTTAAGAGACAGAGATAGGTGATCAATGAGAATGTAAAGTGGGCTCTGAAGGTGATCCTAAAAGGCAAACCCCCAAACCTGTTTTGTGCAAGGTCTGCTGTGAAGAGGGCTCTTAAATACGTAAATTGCAGTACACTGATTTTGAAAAGTCAATCACATCGCATTATGCTCACACCTTATTATTTTTCCTTTTAAGTGTGTAGCTAACAGAGGCAAGGCATCAAGGCCTTTGCAATAGGCAATCTGGTAACTCTAGCTGGTGTCTGGAAGGTGAGTCAGCTCTGTAGAGGAGCCTGGGAAAGACTTACTCCAGAAACATAAGGTCAAGACCGAGAAAGAAACGGCCCGTGGATGTGGCCTGGACTCGGTGAACACGCCCAGGGATCTCACAGAAGAAACGGAGAAAAAGTGGCAGGTATGACGTTCACCTCTCACACTCCTAGAGACCAAATCTCGAAGAGGCATTTCTAGCACGGAGACATTAGCAATAGAGATGTTTCCCCAAATGTTAAGGAAGCCACTGAAAACGTTCCCAAAAAGTTTAAAGAAGAGGACAATGTGTAGCCACCACCTTTATTCAACAACTGGTAACATTTTGGCGTTTTGCTTTGTATGAGTGTGTATTTGTATGTCTGTACCTACATATATTGCAAAAAATAGCACTTTTTTTTTAATTGTCCTTTTGAAGAGGACCTGCCAGCGGTTTTATAGAATGTCCCACAGCCTGGATTCACCTGCTTGATGTCTCGTGGGGGCATTTACCTTGTTCTTTTCGCCCAGGTATTCCCTGGCAGCTGGAAGGTAGGTCCAGAGCTGTGACACGATCCAGGTGACACATCTTTAGCATGAATACGGGGTGGATGACCCTGTGGACTTCACAGTGCATCTCACTAAATGTGACAACTCGGGTAGAAGGTTAACTGCTAGAACTTTCCATTGAAATGCTCTTTTTCTCCTTTACAATTAGGAACCACGAGGAGCTAACTTGGCACCCGGCACTGGCCTGTCAGCAGCAATCTTTCACCGAATGGTTTAATCCTTAAAGACAACAGCCTTATCCATTCTGCCTGCTTAAGAGCAACTGGTGTCGGCTTCGTAGCGCCATCTCTAAAGTATCTTCACAGACTTTTTTCTTTTTTGAATTCCTTATAAATCCTAGGTTACAAGTGTTCATTTGGCTGTTCTTCAAAAACAGTGAGTTCTTGCTCAATGCTGGTAGAGAAGTTCCGCAAACACGTGCAAACACTTCCTGGAGGGACAGCTGGAAACATCCACCCCTGCACATCCCACTGGCTGGTGGAGGAGCCCGCTTGGCTCTGAAAACCTCCTTTTTTTCCACCAGCACCTGGAGTTTGCAGAACGATTCACAACATAGGCAGGTTTCCAGCCAGCAAGCATGTCAGTGTGTTCCCCTAAGACCAGGGGTCTCAACTCTAATAACACATTCAAATCATCTGGGGAGCTTTCAGCTATACCTGGCCAGTCTTCTCCAGACCATTTGGATCAGACACGAGGAGGATGAGGCCAAGCAGTATATTCTAGAACAGTGGTTCTCAACCTTGGCTGCACATTAGAATCACCTGGGAATCTTTTTAAAATCCTGATTTCTGGGCCTCATCCTCCGGGAATTCTTTCTTTGTTACTAATGTTGTGGCCCCACCCCATAACAAAGAAACAGAATTTCCGGAGGATGAGGCCCAGAAATCAGGATTTTAAAAAGATTCCCAGCGCCCTACCTGGTTTGGCTCAGTGGATAGAGCATCGGCCTGTGGACTCAAGGGTCCCAGGTTCAATTCCCAGTCAGGGCACATGCCTGGATTGTGGGCTCGATCCCCAGTGTGGGGTGTGCAGGAGGCAGCCAATCAATGATTCTCTCTCATCATTGATATTTCTATCTCTCTCTCCCTCTCCCTTCCTCTCTGAAATCAATTAAAAAAAAAAAGATTCCCAGGTGATTCTAATGTACAGCCAAGGTTGAGAACCACTGTTCTAGAAGCTTCCCGGGTGGGTCTCTTGGGCAACCCAGGTGGGAATCATTGACAAAGTCACTTCAAAGAGGAAAAGGAATTGTAATGTCATCATTTAACATCAAGACACTACAGTTAAGTCCTCACTAAATGTCATTGACAGGTTTTTTGAACCGTGGCAAAATGACATATAAGGAAGGCAATTTGACCACAGGCCAGTTGATATAAACAATTAAGTTTCTACAGGATTTCATCAACGTTGAATGAAATGAAGGTTGAGCACCTGCTCTAAAAACCTTCCTCCAGAATGGGGTTTGTCAAACTTTGCTGCACGTTAGCACCATCTGGGGAGAGTTTAAAACAAATGGCCAAGTTACAACCAATACCAATTAAATGGGAATGTCTGGGCATGGGAACCAGACACCAGGATGTTAAAGATGCCAGGTGATTCCATTTTACAGCGAAGGTTTGGAACCACTGACTCTTCCAAAGACGCAGCTGTGGTTTGTTTGAAAGAACATGGACGCGGGAATGAAGCCGGTCTGCCGCTAGCTACCTGTGTAATCTCTTAGTCTAAATGTCCCTATTAGAAGAACAGGGCTAATAATGCCAGCCCACAGTGTTGTTGTCTGGATTGAAGGAGAATACATGAGCTAGCACATAAAAGTAAGTACCCGTCATAACCCTTGTATTCGTCTTCTGTGGCTACTGTACCAAATTACTACAAATTTAGTGGCTTAAAACAACACAAGCTTATTACCTTACAGTTCTGGTAGCCAGAAGTCCCAAAGGGTCTCACTGGGCTGAAGGCAAGATGTTGGTCGTGTTGCATTCCTCTCTGGAGGCTCTAGAGGAGCGCCTGTGTTCTTGCTCTTTCCGGCTTCTAGAGGCGCCTGCATTCCATGGCTCATGTCCCCTTCCTTCTTCAACGCCAGCAACGGCCAGTATTTTTCTCACATTGCATTGTTCTGACTCTCCTACCTCTCTCTTCCACATTTAATGTCCCTGTGATTACACTGAGCCCATCCAGATAACCCCAGAAAATCTTCTTATTGCAAACTAGAGGCCAAGTGCATGAAATTCATGCTCTGGGGGGTGGGGTGGGGGTCCCTCAGCCCGGCCTGCGCCCTCTTGCAGTCCGGGACCCCTTGCTCCTTATCACCTGCCTGCTCACTGCTCCTTACTGCTCAGCTCGCTGTCCTTAGTGCTGTCACAGAGGCAGGAGAGGCTCCTGCCACCTCCGCTGTGCTCGCCAGCTGTGAGCGTGGCTTCTGGCTGAGTGGCGCTCTCCCTGTGGGAGCGCACTGACCACTAGGGGGCAGCTCCTGTGTTGGGCATTTGCCCTCTGGCAATTAGTACTAAAGATTTGTATAAAGTCATCATACCGACTGGTCATTCTGGTTGTTTCGCCGAAAGGGTCACTTAGGCTTTTATTATATAGATAGCTGCTTAGAATCTTCATTTTCCTTTTCCATGTAATGTAACATATTCACAGGTTCTGGGCATTAAAACAAGGATGTCTTGTGGAGGCTATTGTTTTGTCTACCACACCCTCAATAGCCTGCCCCTCTGACTAGGATACAAAATGCAATTATAGGTTTATGTCAGTTTATATCCTATAAATATGTGAGAAATCTGTTAATGTTTTGTTAACATGATGCCAACTAAAGGATACCTGTTGCAGGCCTGGGTTCACTGTTTGTCCTACAAAGAGTTCCCTTCCCTGCTGCTCTGTTGAAGGGCCAGGCATGGGCACCCGAGTTTGTATCACATGGTCCCTGTGCACAGCCACAGCAGATGTGACCCGGTGTGGCCCCATAACCTTATTTCTTAAGAAATCGAGACAAGGGGCACAGATCATTGTAATTAGTGTTGCTGCACTTGGAGCCAAAAAGGAGTAAAAAGGAGTATAGAATGAGAACTGGAATTGGCATTGTAGTAATTTAATGTCGCATTGTAGTAATTTAATGTCACAAAACATGTGAGTTGGAGGGGAGGAAGAGCCAGAGCGCATGAGAGGAAGATGGCCTGCAGAAGGCTGAGCACATGCACAGAGAGGAACCGAGATGCAAGATTTTTCAGCTCCCAAAAGGGAAATGCTTCATTTTTTAGAAAATTCCTGTTCCCATAGATCTGGCTGTATTTTGGGAAATAATGTTTTGCAGAACTATTGAGACTAGAACTTGTGACAACAAAAATAATTAAATTAGTTCTAAAGATTTGTATAAAGTCATCAGAGTTTCCTCTTAACCATGTAACAGGGAAAATGGAGAAAGAAAAGAAAAGATAATCTTAAAATCTTAAAACTAATGTTCCTGATCTTTCATGTTTTATAAATAACAACATAGAAAACTCTATAGTGAGGGCAAATACATCAGTTAGAAATATTTTTGTAAAAATTAGCCACAGAAACAGTTTATAGCAGCTGAACTCAAAGGACATTTAATTTATTTTTTAAATATATTTTTATTGATTTTACAGAGAGGAAGGGAGAGGGATAGAGAGTTAGAAACATTGATGAGAGAGAAACATAGATCAGCTGTCTCCTGCATGCCGCCTACTGGGAAATTAAGCCTGCAACCAAGGTATATGCCCTTGACCAGAATCGAACCCGGGACCCTTCAATTCGCGGGCCAACACTCTATAAACTGAGCCAACCGGTTAGGGCAAGGACATTTAATTTCATTTAAGAAGAAGTCTGGTAACTCCAGGGTTTGTTCCGAGCCTTCACAATGGCCTCAAGCACCCCTGCCCAAAGAAGGACATTCTCAGCTATTGGCTTCCCATTCTTGTTTCCCTTACCGCATGGTCACAAGATGTTGCAGCAGCATGAGCTAGTTTGGCTTCACATCACCTTCCCAAGGTAGAGTGAAGGTGGAGGCAGTACATTAGAGTTTTATCCCTCTGAGGTCCTGTCATTTTATCTGAGATGCCAACTTCCCTGTACAACTCTCTCGCCAGAACAGGCTCACATGATCACTTCTAACCCAACTCTACCAAAGGCGAATGGGCAACGTGGTTAGACCAAACACAATTGTTTGGCTGTGACTGGAATAGATGCCTCCCTTCCTGAGACAAATAGATTTCCACTAGTTGATGTTTTGTTAGCCGGGAAGAAGTGGGGAGACTTGTTGTTAGGTAGACAACAAATTGTTTGCAACAAGCAAGCAATGATATAGCTGAAAGGAGGAAGAAGAAGAGAACTAGGACTTAGGAAACCACATAGCTCTTTGTTTTGCAAGAAAGGAGATCAAGCTATGCCTGTTACAGCAGCTCTGGCTGAGGCTGATGGAACCACATCAGAAATGTATTTTTCCTGTATTCTGAAGGAATCTTCCAGATTCTGGGTTGAAGGCCTTACCTTGGATTCACTCTCAGCTCTTTATCTTCAAATGTCACTTGAGAAATTCCTGACAAGGGTAAATGGCAGTTAAAACCACAAGTTCTAAGCACTGAACCGATTTGGGGCTCTTCTTTCTCCCTCTCACCCACCCCAAGTAATTAGAGATAAACACAAAGTTTCCCCAGTGACTACCTCCCACTTCAATGGTTTTGTTTATTTTTTAAAAATAATATTAACTTTTTCAAAAAACATTGTGTGTATGTGTGTGTGTGTGTGTGTGTGATTGCAACTTTTCTGGTACCCTCTATTTTGGATAAAAAAGCATTGCTCATGGGACTTATCTAGTCTTCTATGTCATCCCTTGAACCCAAGGAAAGATAAAAATTAGTTTAGCATCACAGCACTTTGAGAGTTAATTCAAACCATCAAAGGGTCACATTGTCAAAGCAAGGCTCTAATCAACTTCAGTAGCTAAGTCAACATATGCAAAGCACATATAACACTGCTTGACACATACTGAGCTCTATATAAAGTGTTGTTGTTGTCAGAGTTCTCAAAACTCTTGACATGAAGATCACACAATTTATACAAAGATAGGATGCCAAAGAGAGAGTGGTGCAGAGAAGGGAAGGGTAAGAGAACTAACATTTGTAGATCATCCTCCCTGTCTATTCCAGCTGCAGGAAAGACAATGTGAATACATGTGTTCTCACATTTATTACAACCAACCCCACGCGGTAAGTATTGTTGCAGACACTTGATCAGCGAGGAAATTCGAGCCCAGAAAGTTGGAGTGACTTGTACAAGATAACAAATTAGTGAGCAGAAAATCTAACTCAGATCTGTCTCAACCCAGTCATGCTTTAAGAAAACATGCTTTTTTAAAATTGATTCATAGGGCAAAATATTTGGTATATGGTTAAGATAACCAATCCATTTAAACTGGATTGCTGTTGATGTCCCTAGAGGCAAATACAGTGTCACTTTTTCTGGATAACTATTGTTGACTATAGCCTTGGAGTTACAAAAGTAAAAATGTGATTACTGTCCTCAGAGAACTTACAGAGTCGTGGAGAAGCAGAAATGAACAAAAAAGATTAGAATTCACATGATGACGCTACAATGGTCATAGTCAAAATAAAGGTAGATCATGGAAAAAGAAGTCCCTACCTGGAAGGGGATTAGAGAAATAGGATTGGATATAATTTTGGCACAAGATGTTGGCTTAAGGACAAATAAGAGTTTGCCAAGCAGATAGCCTGCAGGAGGGCATTCCAGGCAGAGGGCAGTCTGGGAAAAGGCAGGGAAGTTTAAGAGAGCTCTGGGAATTGCAAGTAGTTCAGTATTGATGGCTTATGGCATTTAAAGATAAGAGTGGCAGAAAATGAATTCCTAGGGGAATGCAAGTACTCAGTACTTCTAAAAGTGTCTTTCTTTCTTTCTTTCTTTCTTTCTTTCTTTCTTTCTTTCTTTCTTTCTTTCTTTCTTTCTTTCTTTCTTCCTTCCTTCCTTCCTTCCTTCCTTCCTTCCTTCCTTCCTTCCTTCCTTCCTTCCTTCCTTTCTCTCTCTCTCTCTCTCTCTCTCTCTCTCTCTCTCTCTCTCTCTCTTTCTTTCTTTCTTTCTTTCTTTCTTTCTTTCTTTCTTTCTTTCTTTCTTTCTCCCTTCCTTTCTGATAAAAATACTAGTTATGTAGCAATGTGATGTCAGCCAAGAAGAGATTATGTGAAAGCATAGAGATCCAAAAACATAACATCTTACATATTTATGCCTGCAAAAGATTGGAGATGACCTAAATGTCCACCAATAGATGATTGGTTACATAAATTTTGTATGCACATAAATGAAAAATTATGCAGCTATTAAAAAAGAATGAGGCAGATTTATAGTGTCCTAGACCAGGTTCTCTAGAAAGGAAAGCTAATAATTTACTTGGGAGGTACAAGCCCAGGATGGTGAGGATGAGGCAAAAGAGAAGTGAGTCAAGGGAAGTGTGATACGATGCAATGCAGTGTGTTATGATGCTGACTAGATCAACAAATTGCAAAGAGATAGTGTTTCACTAGGCAGACACGTTGCATCTCAGAGTAGTCCACAGAGGAGAAAACGGAGGGGGAAGTCAACTGCGTGGCCCCGCCTGTCTCTGCTTTCCAATTGGTGGAGGTTCACACTTCCTGGTTATGTCATCTGGCCTCAATTGCACACAGGAAGCTGTGACTGATGGCTTGCAGGGTGGCGTTCCACCCGGGACCCCAAGTGAAGGGGCAACCAGGTGCAGGAGAAGGACTGAACAGGAGGGAAAGGACAAGTCAGCTGAGGCAATTTAATAAAGCATATGAAGGTGTTTATCCCAACACATATACTCTGTCAGGCTATCAAATCTGGAAACATTATTTTGTTATCTTTTTTTTATCAATAAGCTGTATTTTAAAAAATATATTCCTTATGTTTCTAGACTTGATGGCCACCTATATTTTGGTGTAACAGAAGCTCCAAAATGTGCTCTAAATGAAAAAAACAAGGTCTAAAATAGCATATACAATATGCGGACATTGGGTAAAATAAATTTGTATGCTGTTTCTGCATCGAGTTCCTCTGGAGTCTGGGAGGAGACACAAGGAACCAATGGCATTACTTGTCTTTGGGAAGACCAGTTGGGTGGTTAGGGAATGAGTAAGAGGGAAAGTCACTTTTTGTGCATTTCTAAGTTGGCACCATGTCAAACTATTAATTATTAATGTAAAAACATACATCATCCTGAGAAAGCCAATATTAATATTAGGAAGATAGCACTGGCAGTAGTAAAGAAGATGTTGAAGATCATAACTCAACAAATATATATGAGTTTCAGGATAGCAGGGTATCCTGAAATAATGTGGCAGACCCTTCCCCTACTTGGACAGAGTTTACAATAAAAGAGAGGACAGCCCTAGCTGGTTTTGCTCAGTGGATAGCACGCCAGCCTGAGGACCGAAGGGTCCCAGGTTCAATTCCAGTCAAGGGCACGTACCTCGGTTGCAGGTTCCTCCCTGGCCTGGGCCCTGGTCAGGGCTTATGCAAAAGGCAACCAATCCATGTGTTTTTCTCACATGGATATTTCTCTCTATCTTTCCCTCTCTCTTCCATTCTCTAAAAATCAATGGAAAAATATTCTCGGGTGAGGATTAAAAAAAAGAGAGAGAGAGTGAGAAAGGGCAATTAAGCAAGTGTTATGGTAACCACGTGGGCTCTGGAGCCCTAACCGAGACAACCAATCCTTGCTCTGAGTACACAGTCTTTAGGGCTAAAGAAGTTATTTTTGTGGCAAAACACTTACACAGCAGCCCTCAGTTTCTCATTTTTAAATTGTTGGTGCTGAGCTACAACAGGGGTGCACAGACTTTTTCTGCAAAGGGCAAATAATAAACGTTTCAGGCTTTGCAGACCAGCCAGTCTCTGTCACAACTCTACTGTAGCTCAGAGCAGCCATAGCCAATCCCTAAGCAAACGAGCATGGCTGTGGTCCCATAAAACTACTGGGAGTCTTGCAAGTCCATTGTAGGGTGCAATAGAACTTTGACTGTCATATAATTTATATGTATCATAAAATATTATTCTTCCTTTGATTTTTCTCCAACCCCTTTAATTTGCAGGCTATACAGAAATAGGCCCTATTTCACCTGCCGGCTGTGGTATGCTCACTCCAAAGTTAGAAGATTGCTCCCATGTTAAGATGCCTACTCTGTTCATGGGAAATCTCAACACCCCTCTGAACAGCAACTGGCACTGTGAGCTAGTGCTGCGGGCCTACTAAAGCTTTCTGGTTCTGATTGCTTGATTTGCATTTCATTTGGTTTAACTTTGTGTTTCTTCTCTCGTCCTCTGCCACACTTACTCTTGCTGCATTGTGTGCTGTTTTGAAAGCGGGTCCTGCGCTGCAATAAAAGTCACAAGAGAAGATTTTATTCCTCTGCGGCTGCTGGTGAATTCATTTCTGGACATTAAGCCCCATGCCGTAGGCCATATGGAATACTATTATGTGCTCCCTAGAGCTCCTGTTATTGCCATCTGTCGGTGACTTCCTGTGTGCTTTCTTTGGCACTGGGGGATTCAGCTATCAGAAAAGCTTCTATAAAACAAGTTTTAAAAACCCAATTCTAACATCTGCCTCTGAAGTTAGACGTATAATTTCAAGGCTTAAACATTGGAAGCACATTAATAATGATCTCCATTGTGAAGCCACAGTTGAAAATTATAAGAGTGTATTGTAGTCCGTCACCAGGGCAACACCCAGATAGAAGCACTGCCAGTCCTGCAAAACCCTCCACCAAGTAAATCTCTAACATCTCCCATTTCGAGGACTCTCACATGTTAGTCAGAACCTTGGCATTCTGCCTGAACGAGGCCTCTGTTCTCAAACACAGCCAGAATTTTCCATCTTAACAATAGACATTGTATTTGTTCATTTTGCTTTTGTGTCCGCAGTATCTAATGCAACACCTAGCACTTAGTAGGAGGACAATGAATCTGTGTTGACCTGAGCTGAAATGGCGATTAACCCCCAGAGTTTGTAGGTCCTATCTGCATGCAACGTCAATGAGAGGATTTTTACTCAATGTGACTCCGGTGGTTGGTTGCAAAGAAAATGAATTGTTCTGTTGTCTTGGTGGCTGATTATGAATGTGCAGAAAATGCATATCTGTATTACAAAGATGAATGAGATACTCAAAATAAAGCATTTTTAGATCTTCAGATAAAGGCATAGTGTTGATCCAAGTTAGAAACTTGGAAAAACAGTTTTTATAAATTGTTGTGACATTTCTCTTAATACTAATTGTCAGTGAAGTAGGTGGTGAGCTAGATGTTCCACATCTGTGAAACTTATCATTAGATAATTTAGGAACTTGATAGAAATTTTTGAATTTTATTTTTCACATATAGGAAATTCTGGGATCTAGAACCTATTTCTCTTACCCAGAGACAATATAAATTTAGCTAAAGTTGATAGAAGAAGTTATTAAAACTGGCTGTTAATGGAAGATTGAAGGTGAATTATCCTATATAATAAAGAGGTAATATGCAAAATTGACCATCACTCCAACACACAAGATGGCCGTCCCCATGTGGACACAAGATGGCTGGAGGGGGAGGGCAGTTGGGGGTGATCAGGCCTGTAGGGGAGGGCAGTTGGGGGTGATCAGGCCTGTAGGGGAGGGCAGTTGGGGGCAACCAGGCCAGCAGGGGAGGACAGTTAGGAGTGACCGAGCCTGCAGGGGAGGACAGTTAGGGGCGACCAGGCTGGCAGGTGAGGGCAGTTAGGGGCAATCGGGCCGGCAGGAGAGCAGTTAGGTGTCGATCAGGCTGGCAGGAGAGTGGTTAGGGGGTGATCAGGCTGGCAGGCAGAAATGGTTAGGGGCAATCAGGAAGGCAGGCAGGCAGGCAAGTGGTTGGGAGCCAGCAGTCCTGGATTGTGAGAAGGATGTCTGACTGCCCGTTTAGGCCCGATCCCACCGGAATTGGGCCTAAACGGGCAGTTGAATATCCCTCGAGGGGTTCCAGATTGGACAGGGTGCAGGCTGGGCTGAGGGACACCCGCCCCCCCCCCCTCCATGCACGAATTTCGTGCACTGGGCCTGTAGTTTGGGATAAGAGTTAATAAATATCCTGAGTATGCTAAGGCTGTTCTAGTCCATTTCTGTCAACATACCCAGACACTGGTTTGTCTGCTGTGAGCGTTAGTAAGACAAAATATAGAAGCAGTTTAGACTTATTCTTAGTAAGTAGTGCTGTCACTAATCTAACCTATATTAGCTAAATTAACAAGAAAGAGGCAGCTAATTTTTCTCATTAAAAACTCTAAATATATGCATATATGTGTTTGTTCAAAATGTTTGTCCATTTGCATAGAGGTGTTTAACAGGAGAAATTATTCTTTGCTTCATCACTTTAAAAAATATTTTTATTCATTTCAGAGAGGAAGGGAGAGGGAGATAGAAACATCAGTGATGAGAGAGAATCGTTGACCAGCTGCCTCCTGCATGCCCCACACTGGGAATTGAGCCTGAGACCCCGGCATGTGACCTGACTGGGAATCAAACTGTGACCTCTTGGTTCATGCTCAACTATTGAGCCACACTGGCTGGGCTCCTTCATCACTTTTTTGTGCTATGATTGCAGTGAGCAGTGTGCAGGAGGGTGACTTGCAAATTTTGGGGAGTAGAAAAGATTAGGTAATATATAGACTGAATCCAGCTAGGCTTGTTCCCTGGTGTTTACATAAGACCTCTTCATGTGCTTTGGGTTTCCTTAGTGCATGGCAACCTCAGGTTAGTCAAACTCGTTACTGGCAGCTCAGAGCTGTTAGCAAAAGCTACTGTGACAGTTTTAAAACATGGCACAAATTCCAGAGACTCCTATAAAAAAAATCTCTGATGAGTCTTTGAAGAAAGGAATGTACGAATACCATAAAACCTCCAAAAAATCTGCCATTTAGTACATGAGTAATGCAGTAGGAGGAGGAGTAATTGAATAAATTATTAGAATTTCTTGAGTTGGGCAATGTAAAAACTTGGGATTTAAAGATTTAGATCTGGGCCCCTAATTATCCTTGGCTCATAGTGATGCTTGGGTACGTCTGTTCCAACCTCTCCCTGCCACTTCCATCATATACTGGTATTTCCTGATCCGAAAGCCTTCCTAGCTACGGCTCTGATTCCTTCTCTGCCTTCAGTCCAGGCCGTCTGTTTCCCTCTGAGGCCACAGTGATGGGTGGCCAGGAAACACAGATGAGCTAGAGAATTGTGTGCAAATGCAAAGAATGATGATGTGAGTAGAAATTGCTATAACCTTTACCATAAGGTTAGCGCCAAGTAAGATTGTGTATTCTTTTTCTTTAAACAAAAAGAGCTTGAAGACACTGAAGATTTTAAAAGTAGAGTGTTATCACTTTGCCTACATACACTCACATACTTTTATAATGGTTCTTTTAAGAAGAATGCCATTCACGCTATTGTTTTTCTTCTTTCTGGTAGGCATCGCTGGCATTTACTGCTCGCTAGTTAACTGTGAAAGGGCATTGCTGTTGTGGTTTATTAAAAGATTCAATAGCTTCAAAGAGTTTAGGTATTTTCCCTCTTTGGTTACTGAACTCAGTGTAAGGAGAGGACCCTGGGAATGTGGACAAGGTCACAGGCATTTGACACTGCTGCCTCCTGGTCACCTTGGGCACTCCTGGCGAGGCCTGGCTCTTTTTCAGGTGACTACTTATTGTTTAGTCAGGAGAATCAGGAAATTGATTGGGCGTGTCTGTGCAAACCATCACCACATCTGAGGAGAACTCAGCCGCTCCGTAACCAGCATCTATGGTCAGAAGATAATTGTCAGGGATGTGCCTGCAATTCAATGAGAACCTTTTCCCTTAGCTTTGCCTTTTTGTGTTCTCTTGGCACCCATTGATCTTGCCCCTGCGCTTGTTAAGCACCTGCACTTAGAGCCTTCTTTTTTTACTTTGTAATTTATTCAGGGCAATTATAAGCAAGCTTCATAAAATCTCCTCCAATTTTGTAGGCTTTTGGACACGGTGTCTCTGTTTGAGGTTAGGTTTAGGAGCTTCACCCACATTCATTTTTTACTTTAGAAGTTGTTTTGGAATTTCTCTGGAAACCACACTCTGAGTCAGAGTGAAACCATTTCAGGACATCTCTCTGAATGGAACACGGTAGGGGAGCTAATCCATCCAAAGGGCTCAACTGAGGAGCAAGGTTTGATTACTGTCCTGTTAAGTATGGGGATTTGTTCTGCTGAGTGGACTATGCAGGCTGGGGACAAAAACTGAATTGCTGGGGGATTTTTAGAAGCTGCTCATACTGGGGTGGGAATAGAGGATTCAGAGGCAGTGAAAATAGAGAACAGAGACCTGGTTGGGAAGACACAGAAGAAAGAGTCTGGAGTAAGATCAGAGAGTAAATGGAGGAGTCTGATTAAGCTTAGTGGAAGGTGTGATGTAATTTTTATATAATGCATTTCTTAGGAGACTTAAGGAAGAAAAAACACTATGAATACTTATATTAATTCATTTAATTTAACAAAGATGTTCTTTTGACAACCAGTGTGTTATTTTGAGTATTATTCTCATAGGGGAAGTGGGGGCAATCAATCTTAATTTTTTTGTTATATTTTCAACTATCTTTATGTGGGATATTATGAGCATGAGTTTTTGTGATCTTTATATTTTTCCAAATCCAACATGTATTAATTTTGCAATGAGAAAAGCGATGCTATGCTAAACATTCAACCTTTATTTCGACAGTCATATATTGTCTTATTTGTAATACTTCTATAAGGTTCAATTACATCATAATAAGTGCCTAACATCTATTGACACAGCATCTTTCTTCTGAGGAGCTTCGATATCATCTACTGAGGCCTTATAAGAGTCCTTAGTGATGAGATTTTTGCCCAGCACTGAGTGCTGTGTGGAACAGAAGATGGAAAGGCTGGCAGGTTTTCATCCTATTTGATAGACTGAAAAATGTGGCTCTGGGGATTGGCAGTGATTCATCCAGGGCTAAGCAGAGAGAACAAGAGCTGGGACCAATCCCAAGAAGCTCAAGTTCTAGTCGAATAAGCAGATGTCTAGACATGGTGTCCAGATGTCCACATCAGTGTAAAGTGATTGCTCAGCTCTGGCTGGGTAGCTCAGTTGGTTAGAGTGCTGTCTCTATACACCAAGGTTGTGGGTTTGATCTCTGGTCAGGACACATACAAGAGTCAATCAATGAATGCATAAGTAAATGGAACAACAAATAGATGTTTCTCTCTCTCCCCTTTCCTCTCCCTCTAAATCAACCAATACATAAAAAATAAAATGAATCAATAATTTTTTAAAAAGGGAAATTCTTTTTTTTAAAGTGATTTATCAGAGACAGCCAGTCAACAAATATTGATACATTTGCAGTATAAGGTATGACTTTTTACAAGGAAATAGTTGGAACTCTTTTTACAAGTGGAAAGAGTTGTTCAAAAGTATGTTTTTCTGGCTCCTAATATATGATTGCATTTATTTGTTGGAAAACCGACCGATTTATTTGTGATCAGCATAGGGCAATCAAAGATCCCCATTGTATCTAGGTTATAATATATTATTAAATCAGTAACACTAAAAGAGATATCTTATATTGAAATTTTTAAAGCTTCCTATGATCTTACTATTTAAAAAATAGCTATGAGCTTGATTTCCATGTATGATATAACAAGGCAACTAGGAATTATTCATTTGAATCCTTGGCCATAATATTTTTTCTCAATCATGGCATTTCTAGAAAATGAAATGTATAGTATGATCATAGTGCATACAGATTTCAGCGGGAACCTGATTTTGTTCCTACCCTCAAATAATGCATGTTTTTAGAGCACGTAAGAATATTCTTATTAATAACACTGACAAGTGCCCAGAATCAAGCATTTTGGAGACTTGCCAAGTGCAATTTTGAATCTGTGTATTTTTCTGATTCAAGTACAGTAAATTCAGTAGTTCAGCATTTCCCCATCATTATTGACCATGTTCTAGCAGTGTGACCTTGCTCCTAAGAGCCTCACATCAATAATTAATCTAGAGAGGGATGAGATCGATGTAGGGTATATGGATGGTCCTGTTCTACCAATTTTATGATATAGTTACAGACACTGGTACCAGGAGCTACTATACCACCAGAGGTCTCCTTGGTAACATTTTGAATACTTTCAAAACAGCATTCATCAGGGAAAAGAGGATGGGCACCTGGAGGCACTGTGACCTACTGAGCCTGTCTACCCCAGAGTAACTCCGCAAATCCACAGACAGCAACACAACCACTAATCGGGCGTCATGGAAGCATAGTGGTGTCGGATTATCATCCTAATGATGTGCTCTCACGGTTTGCACAAGGCTCAGAGGGAAGGCTTTTCTCTGTCCATAGGGCCTGAGCTGGGGCAGCTCAAATGTGGGCAGAAGCATTTGCTCCCAAGCTGGCTCACTCACATGGCTGGCAAGTTCATGTGGACTGTTTGTCTTGGTTCCCATCTATATGGGCTTCTCTATATGGCATAGCTTTCCTCACTATATGATGGTGGAGTTCTAACGGTGAATGTCCCAAGAGTGGTGGAAACTGCATGGGTTTTTATGACCTAGCCTAGGAAGCCCCTTAGCACGGCTTCTGCCATATTGTATTAGTCAAAGAGTCCCAAAGGTCCACCCAGCTTCAAGGGAGGGAGGGACACATACCTGGGGCGCAAAGCTTGATGGGACAGTGGCAAGGTTCTGAATGAGCATAGGAGATGGGAAATATTACAGACATTTCTGGAAAATGCAATCTGGCATGCTTTTTAATATTTTTTTACCTGCTAATGGTAGCTTAGCAGTTAATAAAAGTTTTTCAGTTCTTCATTTTAATGAAGTCCAATGTGTCAATCTTTTCTCTCATGCTAATTCTTTGTGTGTGGTAGTTAAGAAAGTTTTGCCTATTTTAAAGTTACATGATCGTACGTAATCCTCTTCACTGTCATATAAGGCAGGTACTCATGATGTTATGGGCCTCAGTTTTTACGCAAGAGAACATAAGCACAGAGAGTTAAACTCTTGCTCAAGGCCTGAGTCCAAAGTTCATGACTTTGTCTCTCACCTGGTATTCTTGGCACCCTAACACTCAGAGCGATCCCCTATTCCTGCTAAACCTATTCAGATCCGGCCTGTTATCCCGGGATCATCTCAGAGCTGACGCTTCCTCTGGAAGCCTGTTTTGCTTATCGGCATGGTCCTTCCACGCCTCTGGGACAAACTGTCCTGGGAAGGCAAATGCTCTCAAGTTCCTGGATGATCTTGTAAGTAGTCATAAAGGAGAAGGCAGCTTCTTGGCTACATCAGACTGAAAGCAGGTGCAAACTCAAAGGGCTGTTGCCTTGCTTTGTATTTTTGCTGTTATTGTTGTTGTTTGGATTGGTTTAGGTCAGTGGTTAGCAAACTGTGGCTCTCGAGCCACATGCGGCTCTTTGGCCCTTTGAGTGTGGCTCTTCCTAAGCCTTAGGAGTACCCTAATTAAGTTAATAACAATGTACCTACCTATATAGTTTAATTTTTAAAAAATTTGGCTCTCAAAAGAAATTTCAATCGTTGTACTGTTGATATTTGGCTCTGTTGACTAATGAGTTTGCCGACCACTGCCTTAGGTGAACTGCATGGTTCTAGTCCTAATGGCCCTAACAGTGGGTCCTATTTTTAGGACTGAATATAAATAGCTGTATAATCTCAAGCCTAACCGTGAACAGGTATGTAAGGTATGAGATGAGAATGCAACTACCTGTTTCCTGTGCTTCACCAGATTGTTGTATCAGATGAGCCAATGGACAGAAATCAGCTCTAGGAGCAGTGACCATAATGCTTCTCCACTCAGACTAGAAGCCGAAAATCCCTGCCTAGGGGCAAGCGTGGAGAACAAAGCCATTCACAAGCCAGAGCACATCTTAGGGAAACTTTGTCTTCCTAGTAATGTCTTCATACATAAACACCTGTATTCTAATGGCAAATGTATTCCCAGGCACTTGGAAGCCTGCCAGCTTTTCGCAGTTGTTCCTCTCCTGGCATGAACGTGACTCACTGGCAGAGGGAGGAGGCCACTCAGGACTGTGCTAGTTCATTCTGCAGTTTTCCTGTTAATAAAGGCGTGAGGTGAGAAGTAGTATGATGCTTTACAAGATAATCACCCTTCGCCAAGTCAGAACAATTTCAGTCCTGAATTAGTGATGGCCTGTGACAAAGCAAATAACTCACTTCTTTTTGTTGTTGTTAATCCTCACCTGAGGATATTTTTTCCCCATTGATTTTTTTAGAGAGAAAGTGGAAGGGAGGGGGAGAGACAGGAAGAGAGAAACATCAATATGAGAGAGACCCATCAATTGGTAGCCTCCCACACGTGCCCTAACCGGATCGGGAGATCGAACCTGCGACCAAGGTACATGCCCTTGACTGGACTCAAACCCAGGACACTTCAGTCCTCCTGCTGATGCTCTAACCACCACCAAGCCAAACCAGCTAAGGCCATAAATAAGCTGTCTCTTTCTTTTAACTTCTGGCTTTCCTTAAGATGACAACGTAATAGAATTATTGCATTTACTCTCTAGTTGCTAAATAGCAGTCAAAAAAAAATCATGACATCAAAAGAAAATGTAAGCTCTAATCAGAACCACATGGAAAAATGGCTAATATTTATTGAGTGCTAGCTATGTGCCAGGCAGTTTTCCAAGTGCCTTACAGTGTTAACCCATTCAAGTCCCATGACAGCTCTGAGATATGATTATTTCCTGTATTCTACAGATATGAAAAATGAGGTGTGAAAATCCAGAATTTTAACCCATGGGGTTGGATGCCAGTCTGCTCTCAGAATCTTATGTTATATCGCTTTTCTATACAATATAGAATTAGATGTTAACACTGATCTTTAAAAATATCAACCTAGTCACAGCTTACTTGCGGCTGATAGCCTGAAGCAGTTAAGCAGGAAAACCCTCTGGTTCTGTAGCAGGGGAACATGGGCGCTTTGTAGTGCCCAAGTGGGTCTGAAAATCAATCACTTCTCAAAAGAGGGAGGAGCCAACTCCAAATCTTACCCAACCCCAGAGCTGCCCTCTCTCTCCCCTAAATCAGGATGGGTGTAGTAACTTTGTTCTTGAGGCCACTCCAAGAGCAATTATAGTAAAATGACTGTGGGCAAAACGGTAACTGTGCAGGCCTGTCAGAGAGTTCATTGGAGGAAAACAATCCTCCTTAGATCTTGTCAGAGAAGATGCTGCGACACGGAGACGGAGGGAAGTTCTACACACGAACATGACAAGTGAGGCAATGTGTTCCCACTCCATGGCAAGCAAGCTGGTACCTGAATGGCAATGAACTCCTAACGGGGTCAGCCAGGGATGTAGCACCATGGCGTTTAAAGGGGAATGGGAATGAAGGCAGACTTCAACCGCAAACTGGTGAAATGTTCCTTTGAACATGGAAAACTTGGAATGAATGTCAGAACTAGGCAGTATGTTAGTTATAGTGGATGCATATGTAGCTCCACTCCTATTTCCTTCCAGCACTTATTTCTTACCACTTTCAACTATCAGAACTTGCAACTCTTTGTCTAAGCCCTAAGGGCTTTCTTGAGTATCCAGAGGTGCTGGAGAATTAACCATCACCATCACCGACACCCATCACCACTCCCACACACTGTGCCCCAACCAGTGGCGGATGGGAGATAGCAGACAGGGAGCCCAACTCCCTCCTCTCTCAGCAGGAGACCCAGGTATGCTCTTCATTGTCCCCAGAGTCTCCAGTGGAACTGAGCTCCAATAACACACAGTAGAAAGTTGCTTGGAAACACATCACTTATTGACTTCCCGTCTCACTTCCCTATTTCCCCATCAGAGTTTCCTGGGATGAGCTCCTAATTAAACCAGTTGTCTCAGAGTCTGTGTCTAGTGGAAACCAAAAGAAGAAAAAATCAAGATAATGGTGAATAAATCTAACAAAGTTGGACAACACCTTTAGAAAGACATTATAAAAATTTATTTAAAAACATAATAAGGCCCAAGTAAAGGTAGAGATATACCATGTTAATGGCAAGGAAAACATAATATGTCTAGATTTCCCCAAATTTGATCTATTGGAAACTCCAAATCGCAATAGGTTTTTCATGAACCTTATCAACTTGAGCCTAAAACTTGAATAAAGAAACAAATTGCCAAAACAACAACAAAACCCAAAGCCACCAAATTGCCAGGAATAGTCAAGATACTTCCAAAGAAGAACAAAGAATGGAAACTTGCTAAAATAGATATTAAAACTTATTATAAAGCTACAATTTTGAGAGTGTATTGCTGGCCCAGGGAGTGACAAGAGATCAGAAGAACAGAATAGAAAGCCTTGTACAGTTAAACAAAGGTGAAAAGTGAGATGTGACCACTGTAGCAAGTCAGATCAGTGGGCAAAGGGGAATGCATTCCATAAATGACGCCAGGATATGGTGTTTTCCCATGTGGAACAAAGTGAAAATTGAATCTCCCTTTTATATCAGATGCAAAAATCCATTTCTGATAGTTAATACACCAAAATGTCACAAGCAAAACTTTAAAAATAGTGAAGAGAACATAAGAAGTATCCCAGTGATTTGAAATATGAAAAGATGTCTGAAAGGAAATATACACCAAAACCACAAAATAATAATTAATTGATTATAGTAATGAAAAGTAGCAAAAAGAAGGGTAGAAACTGGAAAAATACAAACAAAGGAACTCCTAAAACACTAGTGATAAAAGGGTGTAATTATTTTGGAAAGTAATTTACCTTTATCTTATAAAACACTTTCCCAAATGTTCCATTCTGTTGTGTTAAGCACGCGGCCTTCTGTTGTGATTCCAGATGACGCTGTCTGAGCACATGAGCAGAGTGTCACTTCCTGCACTGGTACTGATGGGGAAAAGCAGATGATTAGGAAGGATTATTAGGGAGGATTATTAGGGAGGATGAATGTAAATAAACAGTGTGATTCAGACACAGGAGAGCTACAGTGCTCTACGTGTCCCAATTACTCCCAGATGGAGGACAGGCTAGCCTTTTCAGAAGCCAGCATTACATTTAATTTTCAATCAATCAACTGGTATCTACCAATTGATATCTGTGCTGGATGATTAGGGTGCAAAAACATATAAGTACATCCCCCAGAGAATTGAAAACATATATCCACACAAAAGTTACAAAAATCTTCATAGCCGCATTATTCATAATTACTCAAAAGTGGAAATAATCCAAGTGTACAGCAAATGAAGAATGGATAAACAATGAGTGGTATATGCATACAGTGTAATATTATACAGTCATAAAGCCAAATAAAGAACGGTGACATGCTACCACATGGGTGAACCTTGAAAACATTATACAACATGAAAGAAGTCAGACACATATGGTTCCATTGGTATGAACTGGATGTTCAGAAGAGGCAAACCAAGAGAGACAGAGAGTAGATTAGTGGTTATCCGTGGCTGGCATAACCAGGGGTAATGGGTATGGGTTTCTTTTCAAGGTGATGAAGATGTTCTGGAATTAGATATGGTGATGGTTGCACAATTTTTTGGATATAGCAAAAACGACTGAAATTTATACTTTAAAAGATAAATTTAATGTACATGAAAAGGAAAAATGAATTCATTCTCTTAGGCAGGATAATAGTACTGGTGATGGTGAGGGCATGTGACTGGAGGAGAGCGTGACAGAACTTTGAGGTGCTGATCATGTTGTTTCTTGATCTGGCTATTGATTCCACAGCTCGGTTCTCTTTGAGCTAGAACTGGGAACTGAAGTATACATATTTTGATATATATTGTTTATAGTTGAATTGTCTTCCTCAAAAAGATATGTTCAACCCCTGCTACATCAGCATGTGACGTTGTTGGGAAATATAGTCATTGCAGATGTAATTAGCTAAGATGAGGTCACACTCGAGTAGAGTGAGAACTTGATCCAATAGGGCTGGTGTCCTAGGAGAAGGGGAACAGACACCCAGGGAATCCAGCCATGTGAAGACGAAAGCAGAGGTTGGAGTTATGCTGCCACAGACCAAGGAAAGTCTGGGGCTTCCGGAAGCTAGAAGAGGCTAGGAAGGACTCTCCCCTAGAGGCTTCAGAGGGAATATGGCCCTGCAACACCTTCATCTCAGTCTTCCGGCCTCCAGAACCACGAGACAATCCAGTTCTGTTGGTACCTTGTTGCAGCAGCCCTAGCAACCCAAAATGTACATTTTGAAAAAGTCCTTAGAATTAAAAAGAATAAGGCATATAAGACTCATTCTTCATCAGATAGAAATTACTGTTGATGCTGCAAGGAAGCAGCCCTTACTCTGCTGAGATAAGTGAAGGTGTCTCTGGGGCTGATGCTTGAGCCAAATTTTTTTTTTAATATTTTATTGATGTTTTACAGAGGGGAAGGGAGAAGGATAGAGAGTTAGAAACATCGATGAGAGAGAAACATCGATCAGCTGCCTCCTGCACACCCCGTACTGGGGATGTGCCCGCAAGCAAGGCACATGCCCTTAACCGGAATCGAACCTGGGACACTTCAGTCCGCAGGCTGATGCTCTATCCACTGAGCCAAACCAGTCAGGGCTTGAGCCAAATTTTGAAGGCTTGGTAGACGTTTGCCCGGTGCGAAAGGAAGAATTGTCACAAGACTGCCAGCTCCTGACAGACAAAGCTAATATGTTATTGAGGGAGACTGGTAGTAAACAAGTGAGCAAATAATACATTACAAACTTTAATAATTATAATGTGGAGCTTGCTGTCCTGACAGCATTCTCACTTCATTGGACTGGTAGGGACCAGGTCATAGATGGCACCCCTTTGCAGCTTGGTGTCTGGAGGTCACTGGTAGAGTGGACAGGCCACCGGGCAGAGAAGCATGATCGCCTTGTTTTCATCCCAATGCTGTGTGGCTTAGGCAAGCCTTCTCACTTCTCTGAATCTCACTTCCTACATCTGAAAAAAGATATGGCAGGGAAAGGGGGTGCATCTGAAATCCATTCTCATTCTAGTTGGGTGAAATATGTTGTTATATAAAAAGCTATATAATTGGCTTAACTAAAACAGCATCCATGGCATAGTAGTAAGTCAATGGTAATTACTAAAGTTTCACAGCAGTCTACATGGATTATTTTTTTATGGTGGTTAAATCAAGCTGTTACTTTACAAACTATTACAAAGAAAGGAAGCTGCAGTCTCTGGTCTTATTTTTTCAGATTGGAGAGTGTGGTAATTCACTCTGAATGAGAAGAGCATTTGGCTCTAGAGATAGCTCCATTTTTGCATTTATCTCTCTTGTAGCCAAAACTGTTTTCATTGCAGACCTGTTCTTACTGGAATTGCTTTCATTGCTCGAGGATCTCTTAGGCTAAGGAAAGAGAGATGAATGTTCAATGCCATCCTAGAGAAGAAAAATGAGACGGCAGCTCTCATGGAATCAAAAGAACGGTGGACTTGGAATCAGGGACCTGACTTCAACTCTCACTGCTTCCACCTCTTAGCTGTTTCTGAACCTCACTTTCCGCACCCATTGTAGGGATGAAAACCCGCTTCTCACGTGGTGGTTATGAAGATTAAATGCACTCAAGCATTCATCAAATAGTTGTGACGATTAAATGCACTCATGCATTCATCAGATATTTATGGAGCACCTACATTATATATAAGAGGCACTGCAGATATAGTGATGAAGAAGACAACACCCTCAAGGAGTTTCTAGTGTAGAGGTGACGATAGATTTGACTAGTAAGGGTGCAATGAATGTTACTCACTTCCAACGCCATAGGGTTGGATGATGAGTAGAAGTCATCTTTAGATCAAAGGTACTAGGAGGCAGAAAGAGTGTTCAGTGTCCTCATTGGTGCTGGCTGACTCAACAGTGAAGGAGTTGGTGACAGGACTAAAGTAACTGTGAATTCAGTAAGATCATATTTCAGAGACAGCGTTTTCCTGAAAATGTATAACTTGGTAAAATTTCTCCCAAACATAAACAAGAGCCAAAAATCGTATTTAATTTCTTTTTAGTTGTGAACTAACAACTCAAATTGAGCTCATTTCTGTGCATCTTTTTCCAGAACATGGAATATTTAACAATACTTGGGGTAATTTGTCTTTCAAATCTCTCTAGTGTTTTGAGTCATGTCATGTTTTATTACATCTCAAGCTACTTCTGAAAATCTGAATGACATAATTGGTCTTTGTCAAACATTATTTCTTAAGCGTCTTTAGGTGCTTTGTGGCAATTAAATTCACCTCAACTTCTGTAAAGATACAGGTTGACTAGGTTGTTACCTGTCATTTATCTATGACCACCCACTGAAGCCTGTTATTAAACTAAATAAGAGAAGAAAGGAGGTGCTGTAGCGTAAAAATTAGGGTTTCAAATGCTAGTGATTACAGAGAATGTGAATTTTGCACTTGAAGCAAAATTGAAAAGATATTATTTGGTAAACTCCAGGTACAATCAATATGTTCTATTTTTTTCCTATTGTGCTGTCCGGTGTGGTCCTCACTAGCCATTTAAGTTCAATTTAAATTAATTAAAACAAAATATAATTTAACATCCAGTTCCTCATACTCCTAACCACATTTCCAGTGTTCAATAGCCTCATGTGACTAGTGGCTACATATTATACAGTACGGAAATGGAATATTCTTGCTATCACCAGAAGTTCTTCTGGATTTCATTGCCTTAGACAGGCTAGTGGGTAAGAAGAATTAAGAAGCATCCTGTATGAAATGGGATTTTCTTTACTTCAGTCTTGAGAAGAACATGAGGAATTTTTAAAGTTACTTCTAGAAATACATCCTTAATGAACCAGAGTATTTCTCATGGCATTATTATAGGAATTCATGTAGAAGTCCACAGTAGGAATTCATGTAGAAGTCCACAGTAGGAGTTAATAGTTTACGGTTACTGACGTCATGTTTTGAGAGACTATTTAATGACATGAGAACACACACCTCTCAATACATTATGATACCCAAATGTATGCAACATGGTAACTTCTCAGTCATTAGCTAATGGTGCTTTTTATACTTTTCCATATTTGTTTTCAATAAGCATGAACTATTAAGTTGCTAGAAGAAAAATATTTTTTAAAAGTACAAATATTTGAGGTTTGGAGCAGGTAGTGAATAAAATCTAAGGCACAAAACAAACTATGGGTGAATTCCTATTTTTGTCTCAGTGAGTAATGGAAAGGTTGCTGACATTAAAAGCATTTCGATAGCAATCTCCAGGTCTAGGATCTGTCTTCAGGCTGAGTTCATTCTTGTTACCCATCAGGGATCTAATGAGTGTGATTCAGATAAAAGTTTTTGGGCTGGCAGCACTGCAGAAGGTGATATTAAAGCAAATAGCAATGTGCCAGGCCATCTGTAGATCAGAATAAGAAAACGGTTTCAAACAGAGAAATCAAAGTGTCACAGCATAAAAAGCAACTTAGTCCAAAAGCTCGCCTTTATTGAACCAAAAATAATCAAGTCACTTAAAAAAATCATTTTCTTTACTTAATTTTGATGATTTCAAGATTTACATCTTAAGTTTTTTACAGGTAAGTTTGATACAATCAGCTTTAGCAAGCCCTTTCTCAATGCTCAGGCAGTTCTTAGCTGTCCTTTCACGGATGATTCAGCCTTGTGGAAATTTTAGCAGCTTTATGATGGCTCTCACACACTCCACATTTTAGATATATTTATAACACATGTATATGATTTCTATAAAGACAACTGGAACATGTACATGCATAAGTACTTTAATGCTTGCTATTATAAATCAAACTTTATAGAATTTTCTTCAACCTTTGCTTTTCAAGGACTGTATCACATAGATGGACATTTTGGAGTTATTTAGAGAATGTAAAAATGTAAGCAGTTGCAAACGTTATTAATGAAGTGACTTGTTTAAAGGTTAAATTCCTAGTGAAAATAAGAATACCTATTGGGAGAACCGACAGTCAGTTGTTGAATCCCCTTTCAGACTGGCTTTTGACTTAAGATCGGGGAAAGGCATAATCTTAAGCTGGAGACACTTCTTGAGGACAGGCAGCGGAATGATTAGAAGAGAGTGAATCAAACAATTTGTGAAGAGAGAGAGTTAAGCATTTTGTGAAGACCCTAAAAGCACATTTCCTCCATTTTGCAGTGTTCCTCCAAACCACGATGGGTGCAATTTCCTGCATGATCCTAAAAGTCATCTCGCCTTGGAGCTGCGTGTCTGGCTGCTTGGAGAATGCCATCATCCAGACAAAGGACCTTTCCCATCAATGCAGAGCCTGCCAGGTCACCTCCAGGTCATTGGATGATGGAATAATTTCAAGTTTTCATTTTAATCTCCTTGCGGAGATGTTTGTCCCATTTCACAATATTTTGCAACTAAACAACATTCCAATCCCCCACTCACCTACCATCACCACCTCCAATTTAGCTGCCAACTGCTTAAGAAGAGTCCAGAAACAGTTCTCCAAGCAGCATTTTGCTCCTTCATGGCCATGACCAGATTGCTCATCACTCCTTCAGTCTGCAGGCTGACGCTCTATCCACTGAGCCAAACCGGTTAGGGCTTGCTCATCACTCCTGACAGCCCTCAACTCTAAGAGAAGGAATGAGAAAACAAGCTGCACTGCATTTGCAAATACCAATTTTGAGTATGAAGCTTTAATCAGTGGAATGCAGGTGTTAGGAATATTGGAACTAATTTTTTTTCTTTATGCTTCCAACTCAGAAATTATGATAAGGTTTAGCAGAGAAAAACATCATTATTCATCTCTTCTTGAGTTCCCTGGAACTTGGCATCATGATCTGGGCTTAGGTTGTCATTTAAAGTCACACGGCTTATCGCGGATCTGCTGAATTTATTCACATCACAGAGAAAGTCTGAGACACTATGTGAACGCATTTATTGGTGCACGATGGGTCCATGACACTGTGCTCAATACCAGGACTGCAGTGACAGATAAAACCTGCTTCAGCATTTGTAACCTGATGCTGTTTTTCTCATATGGGGACCATCTTCTAATTTCTTGGGAGAGAGAATGGGGAAAAAGAGGGTCTGGTCAGTGCATTTACATCTTTGTTTTGGTCCCTGCTTCAGTATTGATGATGACTGGGCTCTTTGAAAGTTGTGGACCCTTTTCCAAGACTCTGTGAGCCCTTGCTGGTCTAGACCCCAGCACTACCCTGGTGTTCAAAGGCAATAGCTTTCAATTCATGCTGACACAACCAGATGTTCTTTTCAGAGTAAGACCCATGGAGCGGGGTTTAAGAAGTTTTCGGTCTCGTCTCTCTCCACTAACCCTCCAAGAACCATCGTAGAGGTTGAGTTACCTAGTTGTATTAGTTTCTTATTGCGGCTGTGACAAGTTACCTCAAATTTAGCAACTTACACAGAACAAATTTAGTATCTGACAGTTTTGTATGGTAGAAATAGGAAGTGGGTCTCCCAGGGGTTAAGTGAAAGCATGAACAAGGCTCCTTTTCTTCCTGGGGGCTCTAGGAGCGACTGTGATCCATTGTCCTTTCTAGTGTGTAGAGGCCTCCCACATTCTTTGGCTCCTGGCCTCATTCCCCTGTCTTCAAAGCCAGCAACATTGCACTTCTCTGTGTCTTTCTTCTCTCTGATTAGTCACATATGTCTCTGATTACTGTTTTTGTTTGGGTGGCTTCTTCCACGTATAAGTCCCCTTCTGCCATGGTTGGGTTGGCTCAGTTGGTTGGGCATGATCCTGTACACCAAAGGGTTGTCGGTTCGATTCCTGGTCATAGCACATGCCGGGTTGCCAGCTCGATCCCCAGGGACAGCAGATCGATCTTTTGCTCTCACATCAACGTTTCTCTCTCTCTCTCTCTCTCTCTCTCTCTCTCTCTCTCTCTCTCTCTCTCTCCCTTTCTCCCTAAAAATCAATAAAAATGGCCTGGAGGCAGCTCCCTTTTGCTGAGGGCAATTTCCAGAGAGCCCTGGGCTGAGGACCTTGAGGGCCATTCTTCCAGCAGCAGGGGGAAACGGAGGCATGCCCCTGGGTGACTCCTCACACTGTCACTTCACTGATGACACCACCTTTCCAGGGCAGGCATCCTGTCTGCTGGGGAGAGGGAGGAGTTTGTAATATTTCAGACAACTGGACTTTTAATTCATGTCTAGAGTAGCTTTTATTACCTTGAAGGTAGCAGGAAAATCATGGGGCTTGCTCTATTTTTCATTCATGGGCAAGGAAAGAAATACCCCCACAGAAGGCATGTACAGAAACGTGTATCTAGATAACTAGCTAGATAAGCTTGCTTACATCCCCCAAGCCTTGGTTATAACTGCAGCTGTTTCTAGAGAAGCAGCATCAGGGAAGATAATCTTTGCATAAGAGCATTCCTCAGTGGGTATGGTCAGGCAAAGGCAGGCCCTGGCTCAGTGCTTCCGTGTGTGTGTGTGTGTGTGTGTGTGTGTGTGTGTGTGTGCGCATATGTGCCTAGGATCCCTTTGGCAGCCTGGCCTAGTTCTATGGACACTCTTCTCAGAGTCATATTTTCAAATACATAAAACAGAATACAAGGAAAACCAATTTTTAAAAAATTGTGATATGGTGATATCACACTATGTTAGTGCAGTTTTGGTAATATTATTATACTTAAGATCCTTTTATTCTTGAAATATCAATGTTTATTCATGTACTCTATACTAATAAAAGGGTAATATGCTAATTAGACCAGACATCTTCTGGACGTCCTTCCGGACAAAGCCACAGTGGCAGGGGCCATGGCAGAGGCTGTTAGGGGCGATCAGGTCGGCAGGGGAGGGCAGTTAGGGGTGATCAGGCAGGCAGGCAGGTGGGCGGTTAGGAGCCAGTGGTCCCAGATTTCGAGAGGGATCCCGGATTGAAGAGGGTGCAGGCCAGGCTGAGGGACTGGGTTGAGGAACCCCCCCCTCCCCCCCCACCCCCGCACAAATTTCGTGCACTGGGCCTCTAGTATTATTATATGTAATATCATTTTTCTTGAATAATTGGTGCTTATTGCATGTAACATTATCATATTTTAAATTGTTTTTCTTGAGATATTAAAAAATTGTGATATGTGTGCTGCATCACACATTAAATGACAAGATTTTAAGTAAAAATCTTGTCATTTAATGTGTAATTTTAAGTTTCAAAGTAATTTCAAAATAATAATGGGAATAAATAATATTTTGAGTATCTGCATACCTATAATTAATATGAAAGTACCTTTGATTTTTATTGGTGCCAGTGTTGTTGGCATGGTGGTCTGTTGCCTACATTCATAGTTGAATGAAATGCTAAATTCCACTTCAAGATTACTGAAAATAACAATGTAAACCCGGATCCATCCCCTAAGCTGCCTTCTTTATTTCTACCCCTGAGCTGCTAGGCACAGTTCAAGAGCATTGTTCAATCGTGCAGATTGGCCCATCAAAAATTCATGGCTCCAACCCCAGCTCTACCCTCGTGATGCACAGCAGTGCACACACTGGCAGCTCTCCCACTCTCTTTGGTGGCCATGCAAACCTTTACCACTCTCAGAATCTCTGAGAATCAGCAAAAAGTGCCCCTTCCTCCAGCTAGTTTGTTCTGATGTTATTGCACAGACTGCAGACCTCTGCCCTGAGGGTGAGGGAAACAGGGTTGCCACACTGCCAAGGGGAAGCATCCCTGGCTGCACACATATTTGTATACAAATTCTTTTGACCTGTGAACTCCCCTCCCCTGACTTTGGGTCCCCACTGTACATTGTATGCTTTCTCTGTCCCCATCCCCAGGGAAAGAGAAGCAGGGGTGGAGTCTGGTCAGCATGAATCAGGCTTCTGTGGGTGAGAGAAGAAATCTCAAGGGATGCTCAGAGCATGATGGACACAGGACACAGGCATATGTGTGCATGAACAGCAGTGAGAGTGCACGTGTGTACTCTTCCAAATGGGCATGGCCTTGTGTGCAGTGTGGGTTTTTATGCAGGTAGAGGATCTCCTCTGCGTTTCCAAGATTTAATCAAGAGGTTGGAATCTCTTGCCTTCACATCCTGGGATAAATTAATATATGACGCCCTTGTGCAGTACACAACCTGGACACCTGTACTGATGACTCGGACCATAGTCTCTTCAAAATCCTTGTATCATTCCCATCTCTTCCATTGTTAGGGGATGGTTTTGCCTCCATTAATGTGAACTTCCTCAACTTCCTATTTCCCACCTGCAAATATTTGTGCCTTTCTTCTGTCTTTGCCCTTCAATTTCAGAGCATGAGCTGTCTGCTTTTTCTGCAAAACTAACACCTCCTATGCTCTTGATCCCATCAGAGGTTTCCTCTGGACTTTGCTGTATTAGTTATTCCCTCTTCAATATTTGTTTCCAGTTATCCTATAACACCAATTCCATTCCATATAAGCCTTCTCTTGACTATGAAGGTCCCGTCTACTACTCTTTCTTCTCTCTCAGCTGAGCTTCTGGGAAGAGAACTCTCTACAATCATTTTCATTTCTTCACCTGATACACTCTGGCTCCTCCTCTATCACTCCCCGTAATGTCCATTCACAAGGGTCCTCCATAGCCTCCATGTTGCCTGATTTGTGGGTAGCTTTTCAGTCCTTATTTTACGGGACTACTCAGCCCATTTGACATTGATGGTCACTTCTTTCTGCAGGAAACTCTTGACTCTATAGCAGGGGTCCTCAAACTTTTTAAACAGGGGGTCAGTTCACTGTCCCTCAGACCGTTGGAGGGCCGAACTATAGTTTAAAAAAAAAACTATGAACAAATTCCTATGCACACTGCACATATCTTATTTTGAAGTAAAAAAACAAAACGGGAACAAATACAATATTTGTATTTGCATGTGGCCTGCAGGCCGTAGTTTGAGGACCCCTGCTCTATAGGCTTCCATGATACCTTCCCATACAGAGCCTATCAGCCCAACATCCCTGTCTGATGGGCAGCCCCATGTCCTGAGACACAGAAAACCTACCCACAACCAATCTGTGGAGGTCATGCTGAGCAGGGCCTGGATGGAAAGCTGCCATGGGAGGCCCTGGCCAAGACAAATAAGCAATAAATACACAGAAGATGGCAGAGAGAGAGAGAGAGAGAGAGAGAGAGAGAGAGAGAGAGAGAGAGAGAAATGGGGAGAGGGAGACACAGAGACAGAGAAAGAGAGAGAAAGAGACTCAGAGACAGATAGAGATAGAGAGAAAGAGAGAGACAGAGAAACAGGCTCAGAGATAGACAGAGATGGAGATAGAGAGACAGAGAAGAAGCATGGACTTGCTAAGAGGTAGGAGTGGCAATAATATGTCAGCCCAGAGAGATGGATAGGGAAGCCTCACTTTCTATATTTACTGTTCCCAGTTCTGAATTGTTTGAGGACTTGAGGCCTGGCCCTTTTCATATCCGTGAGAGCGCTTTACCCCTATAATAAATGTACTGTTTATTGAGCTAGTGTTTAGGTTTCTGTTCATTATAATCCAAAGGAAGCTTGTCTAGGACAGACAACTTGAACTTTATAATTTGTCCTCTTAAATGTACATTTGTGGGTTTTATTGGGCTGGAACCACAAAGTTCCACATTGTAATTCTCTTTTGCTCTTTCCTGAGAACAACTGTATCAATGTGCATACACCTGATTTTGAGGCCCTACCAGCAAATGCTCTGAGTTCCTTAAGAGAAATTTTCAGAAGAAGATATGCTCATGAAACAAAACCCAACATGGCGGTCCAGGAAATGAGGCCGAGATGATGGACACCATCACTAACCTAAGGATCAAATTCCTCTGACATCTACTGAATATGTCAGTAAACTTCGGACTGCTCTATTTGTAGCTTCCTGATGTATGAAGAAAAATAGCTAATTGAATAATGAACATTTTTTTCTAACTATCCTTAAAACAATCTATTTTGGTGATAGAACCCTTTATTATACTTTTGATAATTCACGGGCATGTGAAATGCTCGGTTCTCCGAAACTATTATGTTCAGCCAAGACCCACAGTCCTTGCCGACCCATTCTCTCCTCCCTTCCCTCATGCATACTCATCACTGTGCAAGTTCTTTCGCTCTGTGCTCATACACTTCCCTCACCTCTCCATTCATCCCTGTACTTCCTTTAGACTCAGCTCAAATCTCACTTGTTCCATGAAGCCTTGCTCAGAGCCTCCAGTTGCAATCCTTATAATCTTCTTGGAATTCCTTTAGGCCAGCAGTACTCAACTGGCATCAGTTTTGTCCCTCAGGGACATTTGGTAATGTCTGGAGATATTTTTGGTTGTCACAACTGGAGGGACAGTGCTGCTGGCATTTAGTTGGTAGAGGCCAAGGATGTTGCTAAATATCCTACACTCCACAGAAGAGCCACCCAACAATGTCAATAATGTTAAGAAGCCCTGCAGTCTAGCCTGACTTTAGCACCATCAACCTTATCATTTGGTTACTCACTATGGTGTGAACTCTAAGGGCTGGATGGGAACTTTAAGAAACCAGCCAGTTGCCCCCCTGAATTTTGTGGGTACGAAGACTGACTGAAGAGAAGCTGCTGAAAGGCACAGAGAGTGCCATTGGCAGGGCTTTATTCCCTGACCCCTGGGCCTTTGACTAGTTCCATTTCACTCTGATGTTGTTTCCTTTCCCCGGGAAGATTGAAAACGTTTCTGTAAGCAAGGGTAGGGTCTTTAATTGAATGTGCAGTGACTCTCCCCTCCAACCTCCTACCCTCAGCCTAGTACTAAGAACACAGTACATACGTGTCAGGTCAAAATAACCCGAGGTTTTATAAAATATCGTTTTAGCTGAAACCGGTTTGGCTCAGTGGATAGAGCGTCGGCCTGCGGACTGAAAGGTCCCAGGTTCGATTCCGGTCAAGGGCATGTACCTGGGTTGCGGGCACATCCCCAGTAGGAGATGTGCAGGAGGCAGCTGATCGATGTTTCTCTCTCATCGATGTTTCTAACTCTCTATCTCTCTCCCTTCCTCTCTGTAAAAAATCAATAAAATATATTTTTTAAAAAATATCATTTTATTCCCCTGCAAATGTATTTTCTTAAAGAACTGAAAGCTTTTCTCCTGGATATAACCTCTCAAAAATAAAGATGACTACATCTAAATCACAGGAAAAAGAAATTCTACAGAGACCTTCTGCGGAAGTATTTTCAACAGTAGAGTAAATAGCAGCCAACTGAGTCTTACACATTTAAATGACGGTGATGAAAATTACCACCTTAGCAGCACAGAGGAAAACAGGAAAGGTTTCTACTAAGGGGAATAATTAAATTCTTGGAGAGAACTGGAAAATAACCCCCTCAAAAAACAAACAAAAAATCAACAAAATATAGAACCTTATTTATCACCCATTCCCATAAATACATTTTTCTCCTTGGAGAAAAAAATGTGTAAGCAATTGTTCACAATTAAAAAAGGCTAGGTTAAGCATGCAATGACAGAACAAGACTTTATATTGGAAAAGGAGAGCTGACTGACTAGTATTCTGCATTTTAGAGGCAGAACAGTAGAAGCAGATGAAGTGCAGGCCTGGAGCAAACTGATCCTAGACCGGAGTCTTGGCAGCACTGCGGAGCAGCTGTGTGACTTGGGGTCAATGCCTGAATCCCTCAAATCCTGGTCTCCACAGCTTCGAAGTGAGGATCTGTAACAATACCTCCCGAACTATAAACTTGTGAGGATGTGATGAAGGAACACAGGACAAGTGCTCACCACAGGATCAGGCTAAATCCAAGCTGTCAGCAAATGACAGCTATTGTTGTAATGATTCT
>NW_005871096.1:6434813-6436923 GCF_000147115.1 Myotis lucifugus
AGATGTCAGGGCAAGTCACTTAAACTATTTTTTATCCGTAAAATAAGGGTCTTGGAAGAAAATTACTGAGATTTTCTTCCAGTTTTAGATACTGGATTGCATTTTTTTTTTTTTTGGAAAGTCACAGCAAACATCCAATTCAAAATATGCTGTTTAAGAATGATTTTGTCTTAAAATTTTTTTTAAAAAAATTGATTTCAGAGAGGGGAAGTGAGAAGGGGAGATAGAAACATCAATGTTGAAAGAGAATCATCAGTCAGCTGCCTCCTGCACGCTCCCTACTGGGGATCGAGGCTGCAGCAACCCAGACATGTGCCCTGACTGGAATCAAACCTGGACCTTCTGGTTCATGGGTCCATGCTCAACCATTGAGCCACACTGGCCAGGCTGATCTTGTCTTTTTAATAGAAAGTTCAATCTCTGAGAAAAGAGTGAAACGTCATTCAATTTTAAAACGATATTTTACATTTGGAATAGATCTTTTGGTCCAAGCATTTTGCCCCTTAGTCCCCAAGCCAGTGCTGGCTTTATGGGTGCAGGACCCTACACTTAGAAGGGCTCCATGATTAATTTAATGCTCCACTATTGCCGTCTTGAAATTCTTAATGTTTGAACAAAAGGCCCTGTGTTTTTGTTTTACACTGGGCTTTGCAAATTATATAGCTGGTTCTGGCTATAACTTACAATTTACAGTGTAAGTTCTAAGCACAGGACTCTCTCCTTTTTTGGTGAGAAGCCTACACCGACCTCTTTCTTCTGCAGCCATTCTCAGTTTTTATGTTGGTATAAAACTGCTTCACCAGCCAGACTGCAGGATGTGAGGACAACTGTGCACAGGACACACAGTGCCTGCCTTTGACTTCAAAGGGCAGAGGCTCCATCACTCAACCCAGCCACCTGCAGGGCTAGAGCCTCTGTCAGTGGCAATTCCCACATGAGTGCAAATGTTTGCAAGGGTCTAGTAGACTGCATGGAGGACTCAGAGAGAAGATAAGAAGTCCTTTGAAAATTAAAGGCTGTCCTCAGGCCAAGGAAGCACTCCGGTTCTGTAAACACCCCCAGTGCCCACCCCATGGCCTTATTGGCGTTCTTAGTATTTTCTCAAGGCCTGACCATCCTGCTACAGAAGTCTCTAAAGTGAAATAAGAAATAACCACTCAGAGAAAGGATCCGAGATCAGTGCTTGGGATGATGATTCAACTTGAAAAATCACTTTTGACCCCTTAGTGTGTGCTGTCAGTAAGCCAGGCGCTGAGGGCCCAGCAGGAAGCAAACATAATGAAGATGAGCTAATTCCAATTTGTCCCCGAGGCCTGGCCTTCATGGGTTTACTCCCAGCCTGTGAAATGGGGATACCGTCATAGAGCTGATAGGAGGATATAAGGAGATAATAAGTGACTAAGCACTAGAAGAAATACTTTGTGGAAGTATTTGCAAGGTGTAATGTAACACATAATTTTTTTAAAAAGGCGATTTATTCCTGGAGGTATGTACAGGTCCCCCCACCTCCTCAATAGGAGTAGCTTAAATGGAAGCAGAGATAGGAAGAAATTTAAATGATTTGCTTTCTCTCAATTTTCAAACAGTGGAATTTGACATCCAGAGCAGCACCGAGGGGAATGCCAGCTGAATAGAGATGCCACCAGAGAAAAAAGATCGTGCCCACACCCATGCTAGCCATGCCTGCATCCAGAGCTTCCCGACCCGCTGTTTTCCTTTTCCCACGCCCGCCTGGTACCAGAGCCGGGGAGGGTAAGCTGACTCAGCCCGCCCTGGGCTCCCGCGCAGTCAATCCTCGCAGTTGCGGTAAAACCCGCTCGGAAAGGAAGCGGGCGAGGCGAGAGGGGGCGGGGACTGGACGCTGTGGGCGGGGCATAGGGGGCGGGGCCTTTCCGAATCGGGCCGTTGAAGCTGTGACCTCACGGAAAACAAGCAAGCGAGGGGCGGGGCCAGGCTGCGGTGGGCGGGTTAGGGGGCGGGGCCACGTAGTGGCCTCGCGCGGTGCAGGCGGGGCCCGCGGCTGGGCGCGGAGACGCCGGGCGGAGCCCAGGTGGGTGGGGCTGGAGGGGCGGGTCCAGGGCGGGGTTCGCCGCGCGCGGGGGCCGAGCCT
>NW_005871096.1:6437029-6453644 GCF_000147115.1 Myotis lucifugus
CGAGCCTGCCCAGTCCGCGCGCCCGCCAGCTCTCTGGAGCGGCGCGGTCTGCCAGATCCCGGGACGCGGCGCCCGGGGGGAGAGGGCGAAGGGACGCGGCGATGGCTTCGCGGGGACTCCCGGATTTCGCCGTCCTCGCCGCCGCGGTCTTGGTGGCAGGCACCGTGAGCTCGCCGCTCGTGGGCCCGGGTGAGTTTCCCGTCGGGGCTGGGGCTCGCCGGAGGAGCGAGGGATCGAGACCGCCGCCCCGCGGCGCCCCGCGCAGCTCCAGTCCGGGCTCAGCCCCCGGCGCCGGCGCTGCACTCCGGGCTGTCCCGGGCGGCCCGGGCGGCCGCGGCGCGTGGCACTGGCTCGGTCCCCCCTTCCCGCCGGCGCTGCTCCCGCCTTCACTCCTCTCGCCGGCTCCTCTGTGACGTCCCCGGTGCAGGGACCCGGCCGGGTCTTGCCTTCTTTTGGGGCGCCTCCTCCGGGCAGGCACCCCGGAGCCCCGCGAACCCTTTTGCTGCCGCCCTCGCCCTCCAAGGCTCCGCGAGCGGAAGATCGTGACAGCGGGACCCGGTGCGCTATCGCCGTCCTCCCCCTCGCCCCCCCGCGGCCCTTTTATAGTTTAAAACCTTGGGCCGAGTTTCAATGTCTTCACTTTCCAAGTTTTAATTTATTTTAGTGGTTGGTGAGTTCTTGTAACAGGTTGGGAGATTTCAGATTTCTTCTGACATATCCTGTATAAATCAGGCTTGGAAAAAGGGAAGACGCGTTCGTGAACGTAACAGTTTTTGTTGTTGTTGGTTTTTTTTTCTTGAGAGGATTCCTGTCACCACAAAAGGAACCTTCTGTGGTCAGAGCAGGAAGCCGCCCGCGGAGCTGATAAAAGTGTTGCCGCCAATGATGAGCTTAGAGCAGGAATTTTTAATGGAAACCTAAGAGGATCTGTCACTTGTCCTGTCGCAAACTCTTGTTTTTATGTAACTGTAGGCACCAGGGATGCCTTACCACCATATCCCCCCTCTTAATGGCCACCTCGCTGAGTGGTTTAAACATAATAATAAGCGTATGTATACCTTCTTGGACAATTGGGGTTTCCACGACCTGGAATCTGACGTCAGCAAGCTCTTCTCAGCTTGAGCAGCTCCTCTCCAGGTCCCGGTAATAAGCATCTGGAAGCCTTCCAGCTGTGACCGGCTCCTCCATAGAAACACACGCGCTGTTCTTCACGCCGGAGAAGAGTCCAATGACAGCTTCTAAACCGGCTTGTCACTCTGGCCTTTACTTTTTCACAGAAACCAGAGCATGTTAGGAAGGAAGTAGGATGGATACTGTATCTCCCCCGAGTCTGTATTAGCAGACTGTATTTCCTTCGGCATCCTCCGGGGGACCTGGCGGCCAGTGACATGCGTTATGTATTGGGGTTGGGAGATTTTGGTTGGTGACCTGCGTTTCATTGCTGAGACAGGTAGGTGCCTTCCAGGTTCAAAAGGGGGACCCGAGGGTGTAGCCAGTCCTGAGAGATAACAGAGCCAGTTGCTCCAGAATCTGAAGAGTTTAACCGGGGCGTAAAATGCAGCACCTGATGCATGTAATCCTCCATCCACACGAGAAATCCACCCCCTCGAGTAAGATTGTGTTTCCACGGATCTCTGAGCAGCACCCAGGAACGTAAGAAAACTCTCACCTGAATTGCACAGTAACCTTTTGGATGAAAGGGAACACTCCAGAAGCATAAGGTATCTAAAAAGGAAAGGGAACAGAGTACAGATTTGCCAGGGTGCCCTGAGGCCTGACCAGTCAACAGCTGTGGTCACCCGCTGGCATCTAAGACAGTGTTCATGTTTGTTGGGAATGTTAGGACGTAGGGAGAAAGAAATGGGAAGTCATGTTGAGTGCCTGCGACGTGCCGGGCTTCCAGTTGTGCACTTCATATGCATTTTTATACTTATTGCTCAGAATCCTAGGAAGTTGTAGTTTCCTGTGAGGCAGTGGAGGCCCAGAGCAGTTAAACAATTGGCCCAGCATCACATAGCTAATATATCAGTCAGCATTTAATCAGAGGAGCAGAATCACTGGGAGGTGTGTGAGTGTTTATCTCTATGTATCTCTATCTTTGATAACCTAGCCAGCTCAATTCCAAAGTTCATTCATTCTCTTTCCACTGTACCCACAGGTCCCCCAGAGAGAAAATAGAGCAGAAGTCTTGTTGAGATTGTAAGACAGGGAGTTTAGGACATTTTAAAATTGTAGGCATGGGCTTATCAGAAGGTGGGAAGCAGAGGAAAGCAGAACAGGTAACTTCACAGCGGGTAGTGGCAATGTCTTTCACTTCCTGCCTAGTAGGTGAATCTCATTAAATTTCTGTCTTCTCAGTAGCAGCATTTGAAACTATATACGGCAAGCAGCAGAAGGGATGATTTTCCACATCTTGGCTTATTTATGTCCTTCAGTTCTCTGGTTACTCAACCTTTGGGTTTATTTGTTTCTCTACCAGACAGTGAGCACAGCCTCCTAGTAAGGAGTGAGTGGCGAAGGGCCAGGGGCTGGTGAATGAGAAGTGCCCTGTCCCTGGGCTCTGAGGGCTGCCTTCCAGCCTCCTCACTCCTCATTGAGATGCTAAAGATAAGCTTTATTAAATTCTGTTTCTCCTTTGGCCAGGTAGCTACCCAGATGTACATAAACATCAGTAGACAGAATATTTTGAAAAAGCACCCCTTGGAGTTTGGGCTTTCCAAGTCCAAATTTAATTTAAAGAGGAAATGGAAAAATTTGAGAAGTGCTTGTTATTCCCTCTCTTCCCCTGTTTCCACGCTGGCCGCCCAGATAAATCAATCAATCTATTTGGGAGTAATTGAATTTGAATGAGAGAGGTCAAAGCTCTATAGAAGCAAAAATTTTCATTGTTACTTTTCAAAAAATTGTTTGGCTCTGATATTGAAGTTTAATTATATATTGAGAAGTTATTTAAAACTGACAAAAGTGATTTAAATTGTCATTGGTTAAAACTATTATTGCTGGAAGCCGATTCACCCTGGCTACTTGAGGCAGTCCCTGCAGGGATGTTTCAAGGGACCTTGTAATGGAGATGAGAAATGCCCTAGCCTTTGGAATGGAATGGATTAAGATCAAATAGGATAAATGCAGATGTAAGAGGACAACAGGGGAAGGAACCTGGCTAGGAGAACAAAGGTTTCCCCAGGTGAGGATTTTTATCAATAAACTCTTTAACTGAGTGTCAGAGGGGTGGTTGGTCGCTTTGATCTTTGCTTGGAGTGACCTCCTTCAGTTACTTCCTTGTAGCTTAGTGGAACAATAGAGTAACCTTTGAATGGAGTTGGGAAGCCCCCTGGCCTTTTGTATAGAATGGATAGAATTGGGACCAAATAGTATATATACAGATGTTAGAAGACAATAAAGGGGGGTACCTGGCTAAGAGGAACCTGGCTATGATGATCACCTGAACACTGCCTCCGTGTCTTTCCTTCCTCGCCGACTCCGTCCACACCTTTGGGAACCCCTGGACCCGCTGGGGCTGGACCCAAACTATTATGTTGAGTGGTTTCTAATTTTTTTAGGGCACTTCAGCAGTTGGTAAAGATTTGATAGGCTGCTGAAAGCAGGTGGAATAAGAAGTGCGGTGTGGCTACCAAAGACTAAAATTGGAGTATGGAGTTAATTCATTGTAGGCACTCTTTTTTAGAGGAAGGAATGACATGTTTATTATTTCTGTTTTGTGACAGGTTCTGGTCTGTGTACTCAGGTTATTTAATTCTTACAACACCCTGTCCTATACTAAATACTAGAATAATTTTTTTAGATTTATTGATTTTAGAGAGAGAAAAATCAATTTGTTGTTTCACTTATTCATGCATTCATTGGTTGATCCTTTAAGTATTAGAATAATATAAATATTCCTTTTTTTATAGATGAAGAAATTTTGTTTCTGAGAAGTTAGCTTGAAAATGTCACTTAATAAAGTATATGATTGTCTAACCACTATTCTATACACCTGAAACTAATACACAATAATATTGAATGTAAACTGTACTTGAAAAGTAAAATAAAATGAAAAAGTCACTCAGTTATGCTAAGTGAAATAAGCCAGTCAGAGAAAGACAAGTATCACATGATCTCACTCATATGTGAAATCTAATGAACAACATAAACTGACTAACAAAATAGACCCAGAGACACTGAATCATGCAACAGACTGACATATTTCAGAGGGAAGAGGTGGGGGTGGGAAGAGATTAACCAAAGAATATATATATATGTCCCATGGACACTGACAATAGTGCGGTGAAGGCCTGGGGAAAGGGTTGAGGGGGTCAGTGGGGGAAAAAAGGGACAGCTGTAATACTTTCAATAATAAAGATTTAAAAAAAAGAAAAGAAAAAGTCACTCAAATGTATGTTGGGTTTTGACCTTGGTTAGATCTATTCAATTCTGAAGTCTGTTCTTATTATATTACTAAATCATTTTGTTTTTCTTTCAAGTGAGAAATTTCTTTTTATTCTAAGATATTTATAAAAGAAGCACTAAGGGTAATGGCAGGATACAGTGGAAAGAGCATCAAGCTCTAAGTCAGAGACCTAGACTTGAAGTCAAAAGTGAAGAAGAGCCCCTACCACTTTCAGGAGTGTGGCTCTCTCCTCCATTTTCTTACCTGTAAAATGGGCGTGTGCCAACTCCTATTTTTATCTACCTTATTGGTCGCCAGTAGGGATCAAATGAGCTATTGTCTCTGAAAGGTCTTAGCAAATGGCAAAGTGGCATATACCTTTTATCCTGTGTATCTTTTTTTCTGTATTTCTTCCACAAAGTGCTCATCAGGTTGGACTTACATTACACTGTCAGTCAAACTATCTAATAAATGTATACCACTCATACTGTAAGGCTTTCATTCTTTAAGTGGTGATAGTTTTGCAATGATGGATTCATTGGAAATATATAAAAGCCCAAAGTGATGCTTCAGATTCATGAGTTTGCTGCCACTGACTGGGAGTTAAGTAGCCAAGTCTTCTTTTCCCATTTTCCCTCTGTTAAAATACAGTGCTCTGGGTATTTTTGGAAAGTTCCCCACAAGATTTAAAGTTTGGGGGGGAGGGGGTCTCATTACTTCAAGGCACTGGCCACTGTTAGTCTATGTTACTCTGGTCTCTATATACAGTATTTTTTACTTGGATAGGATCATAATGCAAATATAATTTTGTGTCCTATGTTTTTCACTTAGTGTTTGTTATACAAGAAGGTTCTCCATTTCCCTACATTTAAAAAATGGCTGCATCATAATCTATTATAAGGATTCACTGCATTTTACCTCATTGTGCCTCCATTTTAGGATATTTTATTATATTTTTTTGTCAATCCTCACCTGAGGATATTTTTCCATTGATTTTTAGGGACAGTGGAAAAGAGAGGGAAAGACAGAGAAACATCGATGTGAGAGAAACACATCAATTGGTTGCCTCCTGCACGAGCCCCGACCAGGGCCTGGGCTGGGGAAGAGCCTGCAACCAATGTATGTACGTGCCCTTGACCAGAATTGAACCCGGACCCTTTGGGCTGCAGTCTGACGCTCTATCCACGGAGCCAAACTGGCCAGGGCATTAGGCTATTTTAGTTGTTGCTAATTATTTTCAAACTAGAGGCCCGGTGCACAAAATTCGTGCACTTGAGGTGGGGAGGTCCCTCAGCCCAGCCTGTGCCCTCTTGCAGTCCGGGACCCCTCGCTCCTTACTGCTTGACTCACCGCTGCACTCGCCAGCCGTGAGCCCGCTTTCTGGCTGAGCAGTGCTAGGGCTACGTCCTCCATCTTACCTTGGCCACGTGTTGGGCAAGGAGCTTCTTCACGGAAGTCTAAGACTCTGCTAGCCAGGTCATTCTAGTTGTTCTGCCATATGGTCGCTTAGGCTTTTATTATAGAGATGAATTTTAAAACTCATTGTTTCAGTGTTATTGATGACTTCCCAGGAAATGCATTACTGAAAAGGCATTTGTGGGGAGAGGGGGTTCAAAGGTATTCACGTTTTTAAAGCCTTGATGACATCAGTATTGGTGACCTGAACGTGTCCCACTTTACATTCTCATAGCAATAGTCAAAGGACTCACTTTTCACACCATTGACATTTTCTCTGAAAAATGTATTTGCTAGTTTGTAAGGTGAAAATTGGTACCTTGATTATTTGAGTTTGTATGTTCTCGTATATTGACTATTAGTATTTGAGCCATTTGCACATGTCTGTAATCTTTCATGGACAATTCTGAAATCTGAAAGTCTCTGAAAACCAAAAGGTTTTTTTGAGGCTTTTTGCATACCCTAATCAGAACTGATGTGAGATTCTATAGTATATATTTATCCCACTCAGTGTGAATACTGCTAAGTTTTGCTGCAGTTATATTAGTGAGTTTGATTTCTGAGTGTTACATAATGTGTGCTAAATGCATTACAGTACTTTTTTGGAATCACAGTCTGACTTTTCGAGGCACATCTGACCCCCAGGTTTTCAGATAAGGGATCATGGTCCTGCAGTTTCCGCTTTGTGACTCATCTGTTCTTGTCTGTGGGCAGCCAACTGTAAAACTGCTCAAAATAGTAAAATATCCTGTGGAGAAAATAACTCCTCAAATGAGTGGTATGTCATGAAAGAAGCATTATTTCGATATTCTAGTGTGGGATCTAGTAAGATAAAGCTATCTGGGGAAAGCAGGAGTTTTGTTTATTCTAGGTGGCTTTAGGGATGGGTGCCCATTATAATGGAGACGGATGGAGGAGTTGGGCCAATTTCTCCTCTGCCAGTTGTTGACATACCTCTCTTTGTGAGGGAGAAAAGGAATAGAATCCACCCCAGGGACTTTTTGGGGAAGGAGGGGGTGGGTAGAGGATGGCAGATACTGAGTTCCTGTGCCAGTCATCTCACCTTGAGGATCCTTTTGCCAAACTAGCTGAACTTGGGAAACTGGTTTTCTGTTCCCCCTTTGAGATACCCCAAGGCCCCATCTTCTTGTCTTTGCTCCTGCCAGGATTCCAAACAGCTGAGCTCTCCCTGGCTCCCCTACCCCATTTTGTTTGTACATCCCGGGGTATGACCACCAATAAAGTGCCTGTGGTACAGAGGGGAGAAAATCTTTCAACCATTTTTCTCATCTATATCATGGAGCAAATATGACAGAGTTGCCTTGTGGATTGTTTTGAGATAAAATATGCTTGGGTATGGCCATGTCACCCTGAACGCACCTGATCTTGTCTGATCTCGGAAGCTAAGCAGGGTCGGGCCTTGTGAGTACTTGGATGGGAGATAAAACATGTTTGTCATGAAGTGTTCAAAAAGCATACTAGTATTATTTTGTTCTTAACTAAATACTAACCATTTACTAACAGCTATCAGATGGGGGACAAAGTTCTGAACTGCCCCAGAGGTTTCTTTTCAGGTGCCCTCTCTCTTCTTGCTCTTGAGCCCTGGATGCTGAGGGTGGTGTGTAATGGGCTCCAGGGGAAGGGGAGGAATAGGGACCAGTGGGCTTGTCAGGGAATTCTCTTGGGACACAGGGGATACACAGGTCTGAGCCATTTAGCTACCAAAATTAGGCAAGGAAGGAGAGAAAGAAAAAAGGGAAAGAAACTGTTACCTTATGTGACACATTTTTTGGGGAAAAATTTTGGAAGATTCACCAATTGGTTTATTTCTAGCCAGTCCATCTATAGGTATAGCCATAAAATTTTGATAGTTTCCCCCTAAGATCTGATGTAATTATTGGCATGATTTTTTATTATCCAGGGTATGATTTTGAACCTATGCTAATGAGTGACTTAGGGTGGTACAGCCTCATGATGTAGATCTAAGCAGTGTTGTAGATCTAAGCCCTTTACCTGGGGGGTCTGGTGCTGTCTCTCTGTAGATAGTGTCAGAACTAGTTACTTGGTGGTGCTGGAAAAAACACAAATTAGAATGAGCAGACTCCTGTGGCCCTAGGGCTGGAAGGGACCTTGATAATCTTCCTAAAGCTGCTTATTTTTAAATTTTATTTATTAAATTGATTGGGGTGACATTGGTCAACATGAACATATAGGTTTCAGGTATGGGTTTCTGTTACAAGATCTGTATATTGTACTGTGTGCCCACCACCCAGAGTCAAATCTTCTGTCACCTTATATTAGGATCCCCTTCTCCTCCAACCCGCTTCCCTCTGCCAACCACCACTCTGCTGTTTGTGTTCATGAGTTTCAGTTTTATATCCCACATATGAGTGAAATCCTAATGGTGTTTAGCTTTTTCTGACTGACTTATTTCACTTAGCGTAATGCTCTCAAAGTCCATCCATGTTGCTTTTCATCCTTTCTCATGAGTAGTGTTTAGTAGATGAGGAAGCTGAGTTAGCAACGCCAGGACTCTTCCCCTTGTGTCAGAGCTGGCCGTCCATGGAAACGGCCCAGCAATGCCGCTCCTGGCAAAGCTCCTGCGTCTACATCTGCCCTCGGTCCGCACACTCCAGGGCCTGGTGTCTCAGCTCTGGATCTGGGGTGAGTGGCCCTGAGAAGAATAACTTTGGCTGACTAACTTCTGAGACGAATTGTGTTGTTTTCAGTTGTGTAATTTAGAGTCAAAGGGGACTTGGTGGTCATCTTGTAATGAATCCCTCTCTTTGCAGACGGGGAAACTGAGCCTGAGAGGTTCAGTGGCCTGTGGAAGGCAGTGAGGACCGTGGTTCGCCAGCAGCAGAGGAGCAGACCATTTGGTTTGGTGAGGGAGGGCCTGTGTGTGTGTGAGTTTTGGTCACGGTCCAAGACTCAGATCCAAGCACAGGACCCAGAACAGAGCAGACATTTAGAAGGAAGGAAGGAAGAAAGGAAGGAAGGAAGCCAGAGCTGAAACCCAGGTGTTTTTGTTGGCAGTGGCGAGAATGGCACCAGGTGCTAGACTGGTGGGATCAGACCGGACCTTGGTTTAGCAACCTCGGTACTGGCTAGGAAAGAATTCAGAGCTGAGACTCAAGCTGTAAGATAACGTTTATTTAGAAGTCACAAAGATAGAAGTGAGTGGTAGAAGAATGGGCTTAGGAAATAAGTTACAGGGGTGAAAGAAGGGGCCCTGTTGCTTAGGAGAAAGAAGGGTAAGGTAAGACCTCAGGGGGAGAGGGGGAGAGGAAGGGGAGAGGAACGGCATGGGTGTGCTCCTGAGAGGGAGAGCCGGCTGGGTCTTCCATCCTAAGGGCTTTTAGGGGTGGGGATTTTAGGGGAAGTCCCAGGGGAGGATCTCAATGGAATATTCATCGTTTTCCAGGTGTGTCTTTTCAGAGTCCTGGTCTCCACTGATTGATTGGTCAGTGCCAGGGCAGGGGGTCATGAGTCAATGCAGCAGGTCCTGAGTCAGCCATGGTATTGCTTGTCTGGTTTGGCTGCTTTTCTAGGCCTGGACCTGAAACATAATTGAGGCCTAGAAGTAATTTGATGTGGGTCAGCACCTCATTGTCCTGGTGGCTTAATGCTTATTCTCTGGCCCCCTTGTTTGTATCCCCTCTAAAGGGGTCTGACCTTCATGACTAGCAACATGCCAGAGAGGAAAGGTCCGGGGAGGGTCCAAACTGCATGACCACTATATGAAAGGTCAGGGCGTCCAAACCGCTGGACCAGAGATATGCCAGGGGAGGAAAGGTCACCCTGGGGGTGAGGTCCTTGTTTTTGAGGTTTTGCCCGTTGCTGGGCACCCGGAGCTTTCTTCCCTGATGACCTTCTGAACTTGGCCCATCGTCCTTGCTCTGCTCATGTCTGTGTAACTGCCTACCACGTTTTGACTCTGCTCGAGGCTTTTTCTTTATAATAAAGCAAACAGTTAGGCTTTCCAAGGTTCACCCACAAATCTTAGCTGTAGTCTCTGCTCCTGCTCCCTTCCCGAATTGGTGGTCAGCCAGCCCAGAGCCATGGAGATAAGAAGAAATGACAATAAAAAGTAAGCAGGTACTGCTTGTATCAGGTGAGTACGGTGTGACGCTGGTACGTTTGGAAACGTTAGTGAAAATTTTCAGTACAAAGGTTTTCAAAACCTAAATTCATTCATGAAGCTCTTTTCAAAGACAAACTAAATTCAGTTGTGTTTCAAATGTACCTATTAATTGTATATCCATCATATTTCATAATATTTTACACCTTCCCTTTATACCTCTGTTTCATGGGTTAAGTTTCTGATTTCTTCATTAATTCAGCAAATATTATTAAACTGCCTAACTGTGTGTGTGTGTGTGTGTGTGTGTGTGTGCAAGGCCCTGGGGAAAAGGGAAGTGAATGAAATAGACTCAGTCTATGCTTTTCTGGAGTTTTAACAGCTTACCAGGGAAGACAATTAAACAAGCAATCATGATACAGTGCCATTGGCACCTCCATCAGGAAACTATGGCCCAGAGCCAGAGTATCTAACCTGCGGCTGGGGGTGGGGTGAGAGTCCAGTAAAGGCTGAGCAAGACTTTCTGGAGAAAATGAAGTTTAAACTTGTAAAAATGTCAATGGTAGCCAGGTGAAGGTAACTAGAGGTCACAGAAGAGAGGAGGTGAGAGCAAGCAAAGCTTATAGCAGTGGTTCCTAAACTTGAGCGTGTATCCAAATGAACTAGAGGGCTGTCAAAACCCAGGTGGCTGGGCCCCACCCCATTAGGTCTGGGAGGGACGAGAATTTTCTAGCAAATTCCCAGGTGATGCCGCCTAAGGATCAGATGTGAGGGGGGGGGGGTGATCAGAGGTGGAAGAAATAGGTGGGTTGTGTTTGTTTTAACCTGGAATCCCACCTCTCCTTGTGGGCTATGCATATCCTGTTCTTCATCCATCCTGCAAACTGAGGTCAAGGGTAACACATCCAGCCCTAGCCGGTTTGGCTCAGTGGATAGAGTGTCGGCCTGTGGACTGAAGGGTCCCGGGTTTGATTCTGGCTAAGGCAGTGGTTCTCAACCTTTCTAATGCCGTGACCCTTTAATACAGTTCCTCATGTTGTGTGACTCCCAATTTCATTGTTACAAATTGAACATAATTAAAGCATAGTGATTAATCACAAAAACAATATGTAATTATGTATGTGTTTTCCGATGGTCTTAGGCAACCCCTGTTAAAGGGTCGTTTGACCCTTAAAGGGGTCGCGACCCACAGGTTGAGAACCACTGGGCTAAGGCCACATGCCTGGGTTTCGGGCTTGATCGCCAGTAGGGGGTGTGCAAGAGGCAACTGATCAATGGTTCTCTCTCATCATTGATGTTTCTATCTCTCCCTCTCCCTTCCTCTCTGAAATATTAAAAAAAGAAAGGGTGACACTTCCAGGATACCTTTCCTAGGTCATTGCACTGATGTTATCTCATGGAGTCCATGAATACCTGTTGCATTCGTTCCATGTTATTTAATAGATAATTATAAGCAGTTGTTTCCACTGTGTTTGCTCTAACTAGAGCTCCTCGAGGCAGCGGCACATAGAAGACAAACACAGATCAGATTTACGTCTTGCAGCCTCAACAAGGACAGATTGCCATATTCTCTGTGCTGTAGACATGAGGAAACCGGGACTGAGTAGCCAAGACGAAGAGAAGTGAAATGTCTCACCCAAGTCACAGATGAGGGGAAGCCAAAGCTAGATGTATGTTCATGTTCACAAGTGTTCTGTGTGTTATGTGAAATTGCATGTGCTCCATGCTCAGCACTGCCGGTAAAGGGAAGGTTTTCTATTTATCTACTTATTTTACTTTTTTACTGTAGATCCATCTACTTAAAGAGAATACCAAGGCATCTTATAAATTGAATGTAGACTTTGTTTTTAGTGAAAAATGGGCAGTTATCCAAGGAATTCTTCAAGAATTGTTTATTTGCTTTTAGAGTAATATTTGAAGGAAGTAAGTCAATTATAGGTCATTAGGTTTATAAATGATTTTTATAAAATTTTGGCATGAGGTAGCTATTAAGAGAAAACCTATTTCAGTTTCCTGAAAAGACACAAATAAATAAGGCAGTTTATGCTATTACTCTTCTTGACTGGCCAGGTGAGTTTAGCCATGTGAAGATTTATAAAGAAACTTGTACATGAAATGTTATGTAATAGATAAGGTTAAAAACAAACAAATTCTTTTCAGTATCCATAACATGCCCAGCCTTTCTTCCTCATGTTTATATACAAACAGAATGTGATTTTCTGAGACTCCTGTCAGGGGTGGAGCTTTGAAGAATTCACTGGGCTTTCTGTGAATTCCCACAATATAACTCTGTAACAACAATTTTCAAATGCTCTATCAGCTCTTCATAGCTGGAAGTCTCCAACACAATCATGTGAATTATTCACATTATAAAAAACAGCAGCCGGAATTTCCTGGCATTGGCGAAGTAGCAGATGGCTATTGAACAGGCATTCCTTCGCTTTTCTTTGCGTGTTTGTGCTATATGCTTTGTGTGGCTTGAATGTTTTTGCTGCTTCCTTAATTCTTTCCATCCTCCGCCCCCTCTATTAAAGGCAAAACACAAAGCAATCACTGATAGCAAAAAAGTGGCCTTGGACATTGCTTAAAGCTAGGTGACAGAGCCAAGAAGCTGGGTGTTGAAGGTAAAACTCAGTTCCCATGCATGATTGCCAAGTTGGTGTCTTAATAGTCTTTGCAGATAAAACTAATAGATATGTCTTACACACAGAGTATATGTAATTCATTTTAAAATGAGGGCCTTATTTGAGACACTGTTGGGTGTTATGTAGGTATGTAAAATGAAGAACAAACTTGGCTTCTGTCCTACACAAACTTGATTGAGAAGGGAAGATAAACTATGAATACATTATGGAATAAGGGAGAATGCGTTTGGTGTAACCTGAGAACTACAGAAGGTGCTGCGTGGGGTCACAGAGGAGACTTCTGATAAGAGGGATGGAAAAGACGTACTAGGCTAAAACTTGGCTTTTTAAACGGACCTTAAAGGGAGTGTAGGGAAAGGGAGTGGCCTGTGCAAAGGTGTGGAGGCAGACAGGTATGTCAGTGCAGCCTTGTACAGACTGCAGAGCCGATGCTGAGGGTAGGCTAGGAAGCTCCTGAAACTATGCACTCTACTATAGGGGTCTGGGGGCTGAGGATGGGGTGGAGTGGAGGGTGGGGGCAGCAGGAGGGGTCCTCAGGCTTTGTGATGTGATGGAAAGAGCTCAGAATTTTTATGAGTTTATTTGAGCCATGGCCGCATAATTTCAGCAAGGCAGTTGAGGTACTGTTCCTATTTTTTTTTGGGGGGGGGGTGGGTGGTGAGGAGGAGAAGGAGAGAGAAGAGGAGAGCAGGGAGGGGATAAGATCTGTTTTTTATACACTTCAGAGTTTGAAGGATCAAACAAATAATATAACCCTTTGAAATAATACAACTATGACCTGTATAAGTATATAGGTTTAATATAATACCTATAGTATGTTGATAGAAATAGTTTTTCAAAGTTTAAGAAGTGTTAAGAAATTGAAATCATGAAGTAAGCATAATTATAATCTTGATGGTGTGAAGGCCAAGAAGTGTTCATTAGTGGTAAAAGCAAGCTAACTGTGTATTTGTCTTACATTAGAGTAAACCCTCTGAAATTGTACAAATCAGCTTGCTTCCTGAATTCCCTGCTAAACATTTGTTTTTAGAATGCTGTTGTGCCTTTCCATCTTAGCCTTATTGCTGTTCAACTTCTTTTCTCTCCTGGTGAGGAGGATGTCAGTGTAAGAAGCATAGAGAATTTTTATGAGTTTATTTGAGCCAAACTGAGGACTATACCAGGGAACAAGATCCCAAATGCTCTTGTAGAATAACAGTTTTGCAGTTCCTTTTATGCATTTGAAATCAAGGAGGGGACACATGTCAATGAGGGAATTGAATTACAGGATGTTTAACAAGATTATGTGCTCTTTTGATGGTTAATACTCCCTTGGAGGAGTATTACTTCTGGTATTTCAAAGGTACACTCACCTGGATGCACAAGAATGATGGACAAGTCCGGCGGTGTTGCTCAGTGGTTGAGCGTGGACCCATGAACCAGGAGGCCACAGTTCCATTCCCAGTCAGAGCACATGCCCAGGTCACGGGCTTGATCCCCAGTGGGGGGCGTGCAGGAGGCAGCCGATCAAGATTCTCTCTCATCATTGATGTTTCTATCTCTCCTTCTCCCTTCCTCTCTGAAATCAATAAAAATATATTTAAGAAAAAAATGTTTGAAAAAGAACCATGAACAGGGCTGGCTAAAAACCTTTCACTAAAAAAGTTATAGACCTGGAACATTACTACTCACCATGACCTTCCCAGTTAAGAATTTATGATCAGATCACCCTAGAGCAGGGGGTGGGCAACCTTTTTGTGAGTTCGTGCCAAAACCAGCAAAATCTATGACTCAAAATTCTTCTGTGTGCCAACCCTAATTTTTTGAGAACATGTTACGCCTACTTGATATCTCTTAAGGTGTACGTATGTGAAGAACCTTGAAGAAATAATAAAATTCATTCGAGCGACAAAAACAGTATATGATGATGAAAAATACATTTATTTTTTAATGTATACATGTACACTGATAGTCCGACAGAAAACTTTATGACTCCGTTTGATATTATCAGTGGGACTTTTGCTGCTGCATCACTGATGACAGAAATTTTACATCAGGTTTATATTTCGTGACCTTCAGAGCTACTACTTTCATCTGTCAGGCGACACTCCTGTTACGAGACTTAACAAAATTCACCACTGAGAACAAAGATTCACAAGCGTATGTGGATGAAACCAAAACACTGGTTGGATCTAGGAAGGCAGGGAGAGTTAAGGCAGAGGCATAGAAATTGCTCTTCCCCTCTCTCATCAATCCATGTCTATGGTCTTTAAGATAACTTGTTATGTAAAATTATTTATTTATCTAAAATGCACCTACACTGAATTTATCTGAAAAATAAAAAAGTCGATATTAAGAAAAAAATTGTAAATGGAAGATTATAAGAGAGGGTTTCGAGTGCCATGTTTGGCACGCGTGCCAGGGGTTGCCCACCCCTGCCCTAGAGGTTACTTTTCATAGAATCTCTCCCTTTTTCATCCATAAGGGCAGTGTTAGTATAATAAATATATGTATTCGGCTTTTGTCCTTGCTTCCTGGAAACACTTGGAATTTCCTGAATGATAGGAGTGTATGTTATTTATAACTAGAGGCCCAGGGCATGACATTTGTGCACTCATGTGTGTGTGGAAGGGGGGGGAAGGGGGGTCCCTCAGCCCAGCCTGTGCCTTTTTGCAGTCCAGAGCCCTTGGGGGATGACTAAACCGTCAGTCAGACATCCTTAGCACTGCTGCAAAGGTGGCAGAGGCTCCCGCCACCACTGCTGCGCTGGCCAGCTGTCAGCCTGCCTTGGCTGAGCAGTGCTCCCACTGTGGGAGCACACTGACCATCAGGGGGCAGCTCCTGCATTGAGCATCTGCCCCCTGGTGGTCAGTGCTCGTCATAGAGATTGGTCGTTCTGTGGTTCATTCAAATTGCAATTAGCCCTTTTAGATCATAGTTGAGTTCATGCTAATGGTTGACTCTTGGTGGGCCTTTGTTGGGGTCCAACCCCAGCAGGCCCAGGGGTTCCCAAAGGTGTGGACGGAGTTGGCAAAGAAGGAATGACACAGAGACAGCGTTTAGTTGATCAGCAGCCTAGCCAGGTTCTGTCTTTATTGTCCTGTTACATCTGTATTTATACCAGTTGATTTTAATCCTATCCATTCTATTTCTGCTGGTAGAGATGGCAATCTGGGGCATGGCACCTGCCCTAGTCAGTAGAAAAGAGGTCACCAGCAGAGGGCAGGGGGGCCAAGCCCCCTGTGACGTTGAGCAGCAATGAGAGGTCTGGCAAACTCTGAATATGGGACTTCAGTTCCTTGCGGACCTGGGCTACCCGAGCAAGCTTCTGTTTATATTCTTCTAGTTTTTTCTTCTTTTCTGACAAAACATCTTTCTGGTTCTGGGTGTACTTCACCAACATCCAAGCCAGCTGGCGCCGGTCTTCCAGTTCTGCCGCCAGGCACCCGTTATATTCTGCTAGTAACAGACATGCTTCATCTACTGTTTTTGAAAGACATTCAGCTGCCTCTTTGTTTGTTATTTTTTCCAGCAGAGAAACATCTTGCACTTCCTGGGGCAAAGAAGCAATTTTCTGTCGGACAGTAGCATTCCCTGATGCAGCATTTTCCAGGTCCTGCAAAGCTTTGATTAGTTCCTCAGTCAAGAGCGGTCCTGCAGAAGGATCTTGAGGAGAATAGCTTCCAGGGTAGTCATCATCCTCCTCCTCTTGTATCTGTTGAAAAGCTCGCTTCAGAGATTTCTTCTCCTCTGTTGCTTTGGGGGGAGGGCTCTTGGAGTCCTCCATAGACAGCTTCAGCTGCTGTATGAACTTGCTGCCATACACACTTCTTTCTTGCCAGATGTTCAGCAATCTTTCTAAAGGTTTTTTACAGCCTTCATCTGCCTCTCTAGCAACATGAGAAAAAGCATCCACAAGGACAGATTCAAATTCTCTAATGAATTCAGGTCCTTTCCTTTTACTGTTTTGGATGACATCATTTGCTAAATATAGAAAAGTAAGCTTTCTATTTGATTTGCTTTGCGCAGCTCTCGGTGCCACACCGAGACGATGGGTCCCGCTGCTTG
>NW_005871096.1:6453934-6485170 GCF_000147115.1 Myotis lucifugus
CCTGCGAGACTCTTCACTCACTGACAGGCAGCAGGCGGGCAGGGGGGAGGAGATGGGTCTCGCAGTAACAGCTGCCAGCGCGCAGCCACAAGATGACCACCGTGAGAGCAGGGTCAAAGGGCAAGGGCTGGAGGAGCTGGATGCCGGGGGGTCTCAGAGCTGTAGATATGCTCCTCCAGTGGTGGCAGCGGCCTCTCTGAAGCTTGTTCAGGGCACTTCGAAGGTGAAAAGGAACGGAGTTCAACGGTAGCCTCCAGAAGATGCTTTTCACCCTTGCGCCCTCATGCCGGCGCAAGTGTGTCTCCCTGTTCGGGCGCCAAATGTTGGGGTCCAACCCCAGCAGGTCCAGGGGTTCCCAAAGGTGTGAACAGAGTTGGCAAAGAAGGAATGACACGGAGACAGCGTTCAGTTGATCAGCAGCTTAGCCAGGTTCTCTAGCCAGGTTCTGTCTTTATTGTCCTGTTACATCTGTATTTATACCAGTTGATTTTAATCCTATCCATTCTATTCTAAAGGTTAGGGCGTTTCTTATCTCTATTCCAAGGTTACTCTATTGTTCTATTAAGCTACAAGGAAGTAACTGAAGGAGATTATCCTAAGTAAAGATTATGTAGCTTAAGTGTGATAGTTTGTAGTTAAAGTGATTAATTACTCGCCTGGCACTTAGTTAAGGGGTTTTATTCCCTCCCTACCTCCAGGGAAAAATCCCCACCTGGGGAAACAACCTTTCTCGGAGAGGTGACCTTGGTTAAAACACATAGCGCTAAGAAGGGGAGCAAACATATTAAGAACAGTATGCCATATATGCCAGGTCTCTTGAAACAGATGTTTCTTCCCTGCAGCGACTGTGTCAAGCAGCAAGGATGGACCGGCTTCCAGCAGGCCTTCAGGTAGCTTAGGATGGGCTGGTTGCTGGAGGAACCAACTACAGGATTAGAGGGTTAGAATTTTCAGCCCTTGGCATTTGGGAAAGGGAGAGGGGCTGGAGATTAGGTTAATTGCCAATGTCCAGTGACAGTCATGCTTATAATAATGACACTCATAAAAACTGAAACAAGGAGGTGAAAGGAGGTTCTGGATTGGTGAGGAGGGTGCTGGGAAGGTGGCGTGTCTGGAGAGAGAATGGAAGCTTGGTGCCCCTGTCCCCTTACTTTGCCTTATAAGGCCTCTCCTTAATTCTATTTTTTATAATGAAGCAGCAGTCCTAAGTATAGCACTTTCCTGAATTCTGTGAGTCATTATAGCGAAGTGTGGAACCTAAGGGAGATTGTGAGAATCTCTGAATTTCTGTTGGTTAGGCTGGGACCCCATTTGCAGCTGGCGTCTATAGTGGGCTAGTCTTATGGCATTGAGCCCTTCAACCTGTGGGGTTTGTAAAGGTAGTTAGTGTCAGAATTGAACTGAACTCTAGGACACCCAGTTGGTGATGGAGAATTGGTTGTTGGAAAAATGGCACAGTCAATTTTTATTTGGAAAAATAACAACTCATAACATTAAAATGTGCCTGAAATAAGGTATTTGAAATTATGGGTTGGTTTACTACTTAGATAAAGACTCAAAAGGCAGAGGGGGTAGGGGGTAACAAGGGGATAAGGACACATATGTAATAACTTAATCAATTAAAAAAAAGACAGAAGGCATTTAAAAAATATAGTGGGAAAGAAAAATTGTCAAGTCAGTGCTTTGTTGTTTATGTATTTACATTGTGTTTTATAATGTAACTAGAAGCCCGGTGCACAAAAATTTGTGTACTCGGGGGGGTCCCTCAGCCTGGCCTGCGCCCATTTGCAGTCCAGGACCCCTTGGGGGATGTCCACCTGTTGACTTAGGCCCACTCCCAGGAAGCCCTCGGGGGATGTCCGACTAACGGCTTAGGCCCCCAAGGGATTGGGCCTAAACCATTAGTTGGACATTCTTAGTGTTGCCACAGAGGTGGGAGAGGCTCCTGCCACCACCTCTGGGCCACCCCAGTGGCACCCCAGTGGGGACCCCCACCATGAGCCAGCTTCTGGCTGAGTCATACTCCCCATATGGAAGTGCACTGACCACCAGGGGGCAGCTCCTGCATTGAGCGTCTGCCCTCTGGTGGCCAGTGCGCATCATAGCAACCAGCCATTCTGTTCAGTCAATTTGCATATTAGGCTTTTATTATTATTACTAGAGGCCCGGTGCACAAAAATTTGTGCACTGGGGGGGGGGGAAGGTCCCCCAGCCCGGCCTATGCCCTCTCGCAGTCTGGGACCCCTCAGGGGATGACCACCTGCTGGCTTAGGCCCACTCCCCGGGGGATTGGGCCTAAGCTGGCAATCAGACATCCCTCTGGCAGCCAGGGAGCCCTCGGGGGATGTCCACTTGCCAGCGGGGAGCAGGCCTAAGCTGCAGTCTGACATCCTTAGTGCTGGTGAGGAGGCGGGAGAGGCTCCCACCACCACTGCTGTACTGGCAGCCATCAGCCTGGCTTGTGGCTAAGCAGAGCTCCCCCTGTGGGAGTGCACTGACCACCTGGGGGCAGCTCCTGCATTGAGCGTCTGGCCCCTGGTGGTCAGTGTGTGTCATAGTGACCAGTCATTCCCAGTCTTTCTACTGTTAGGGTCAGTTTGCATATTACCCTTTTATTATATAGGATAGAGGCCTGGTGCATGGGTGTGGGCCGGCTGGCTTGTCTTTCAGGGTGGGGGTCCCCACTGGGGTGCCACTGGGGTGCCTAGCCAGCCTGGGTGAGGGGCTGATGGCTGTCTGCAGCTGGTCACACCCCTTCAGGGTAGGGGTCCCCACTGGGGTGCCTTTTAATACCTGGGTGAGGGGCTGAAGGGCTGAGGACCGATTTCAGGCTGGCCAAGCCTCCCCAGCAATGGAAGCTCCCAGCCTCTCCTTTTCTGCTTTTTTTTTCCCCTTGGACTTATTTACCTTCTATAATTGAAACTTTGTAGGCTTGAGTGGAGCTCAGAGCCGGCCAGGGCTTGGCTTCCTCCATCGCCAGGGCCAACCCAAGGCTCCAGCTCTGTGGCCATGGCAGGTTGAAAGCAGGTATCTGGGGTTTATTTACCTTCTATAATTGAAACTTTGTTGCTTTGAGTGAAGCTTAGAGCAGGGCCGCGGCAGGCTTCCTCCATCATTGGGGCAAGCAAGCCTCCTGCTTGCTCCAGCTCCGTGGCTGCCAGCCGCCATCTTGGTTGGGTTAATTTGCATATAGTCGCTCTGATTGGCTGGTGTGCGTGGCTTAAGGCGTAGCAAAGGTATGGCCAATTTGCATGTTTGTCTTTTATTAGTGTAGATAGGATGTCCCTATTTCCCCCCTTTTGCCCCCTCTACCCAGCTCTTACCCCCCACTTCTCTCTGGCTATCACCATACTGTTGTCTGTGTCCATGGGTTGTCCATATATTTTCTTTGGCTAATCCCTTCTTTAAATTCACTTCTTTAAATTTTTATTTTCAGATAAGTGCTTATAACTGCACTATTATATATTTTCTATTATATCATTTAGAATTAAGATATTTTTTAATTGAACCCTTGTAAATTTTAGCACAATTTAATAAATTATGCTAGAAGCAATTAGGAGATTTTTCATGTAATGCATACACATTTCAATTAATATTTTATTAATTTTTCATTTTTTAATTTGAAATAATCTCATACATGTAAAAAAAACTATAAAATACTACAGCATATTATATATACCCTTCACCCAATTTCTTAGGTGTTAATAATTTAAACATAACCATTATACAGCTAACAAATTTTGGAATATATTTTTCTTATAATGTCTTTAATGTTACTTAATCCATTTAGTTTGTTTTTGTTAATCTTCACCCAAGGATATTTTTCCATTGAATTTGAGAGAGAGTGAAGGGAAAGGGAGAGACACATTGATTGGTTGCCTCCTGCACATGCTCTGATAGGGACTGGGGATCAAGCCAGCAACTGAGGTACATGCCCTTGACTGGAATCAAACCCTTCAGTCCATGGGCTAATGCTCTATCCACTGAGCAAAACAGTCTTCAGCTTAATTCATTTACTTTTAATCTGTATGTGTCTTTATATTTAAAGTGGGTTTTGTTTTTTATTCACCCTCATAATTTGTCTTTTAATTGGTGCATTTATGCCACTGACTTTCAGAGTACTTACTGATAGAGTTATTGCCATATCTGGTGGCTTCTGGGGCTTGCGGGGCCCACCAGCGGCCCGGGGACCGGATCTGGTCCTGGGCGGCAGGCAAGCGGCTTCTGGGGTCGCCCACGGGGGCCTGGATGGCAGTTTGCGCTGTTGGCTCTCGCTGTCCCGCCCTGCTTGCAGTATGCAAATTAGCCACTATCTTTGTTGGCGGTTAATTTGCATATCTCGCTGATTAGCCAATGAGAGGTGTAGTGAAGGTATGGTCAATTACCATGTTTGTCTATTACTAGATAGGATAAAGTAGAATGATACCATTGTGTGGTTTTCTTTGACCCTTATCTTCTATGGTGTAGACCAAAGGCTTCATAGCATTGTCTCTGCCTCTAGTCAGTGGAAATATCTTGTATGTAAATATTATGGATTGCACTTATAGGTAGTCTCCTTACTGAGGGGTTCCCAGCATTCTGGTGTACCTCTACAGCATTAATTTTACTATTAGGTTGACCTGTAACTTATAATCTTACCACTCAGAGATAACTAGTGTGAGCATTTTGGCATCTTTTCCTCCAACAAAATAACTCAAACTACTGTTTCATATTTGTTTGTTCATTTAACATTTCTCTTTAACAAGTGAGATCATTTCAGAAAAAGGTAACTATATACGGCAAATCTGATTCTTTCGTACAAATTATTTCTATTGTTGTAAAAGTCAAAGGGAAGTTTAGGGTTTCCAAGAAGAAATGAACAATTTCAACAGTGTTAATGTAAATTAGGATGGTCTTTTGATTTTGCTTTTTATAAATGGTTGCAGGATTTTATTTTATTTTTTGAAATTTGTAGTTGATGCAAAAAAAATAGATAAATTGACTTGGAGAGAATATAACTTCAATGCACCTTCCTTTTCCAATAATTGGTTCACTAGGAAAAACCATTCTGTCATTCTAGATTTATTTACTGAATTTCTACTCAAGACTCTAACTCAACTAGAGATGAGCTAAGGGTAAATCCATTTCATGGAACTTTAGTGAATATCAAAACTGTTAATTCTCACACTTTAGGGATAATAGAGCACAGAGTACGAGCTTTGCAGCCAGGCTGCCTGGATTAAAATCTCACCTCTGCCATTGCTAACTGTGTGGCCTGATGCAGGTTACTCATCTCTCTGTGCTTTAGTTTTCATATCTGTAAAATGGGGTTGCAGATAATAGTGCCTACCCCATAGGGTCATTGTAAGGGTTAAATGAGTCATACCTGTAAAGTACTTTGGATAGTAACTACAATGTGCTCACCAACGTGTGACGGTTGTTAATAGTATTTTTTCTTGCTACTGGTTTTCAGAGTTCTTCCTGAGTTTAATGCTAGTCACCTTCACGTTTATTTCTTCCCCTTAAAATCAGATTTTCTATGTCCAGGGTTTTCTGATTCTGTTTAATCTTTCCTTTGCTTGCCTTTTCTGAGTGATCTTTATTTTCTGTCCTAGTCCCTCTTTTGCTTTGCTCTTTCTCTATCTAACAGCATTAGCGGAGACTTCACATCAGAGGACTCCTCGTGACAGAACATTTACTCATCTTTGTTTTCCTGTCCCCATACTCCCAGAAGGCAGGCCACATGCCTGACTTCACCTGTGACTAACGGGAAAACCCCGTGTTTAGGACTTTTGCCGTGTTCTGTTTAATCGTTATCCACTTCCTGTTCCTGGAAGAAAAAGAAACTGCGGGGCTGGTGACAGTGTGTGACAGCTGCTCCCTCACCTCCAGGCTTACGTTCTTATTCTGTCCCGACATTTACCACTGCCTCCTCCAGTCTGGCGCATGTGGCTCACCGTCCTTTCCTGCCTGTTGGGTGGGTATCAGCTGAACGGTAAGCTTGGTGAGGATAGCCGTGTTTACAGTTATTAGCACTGATAGCAATCATCATGGCAACGGTAGCTAACTTTTATTGAGCACTGGCCGTGCTAGGCACTCAGGCAAACCCAAGTTCATCTCTCTTAAGACTCAGAAACAATTCCGTTCTTATCTTCATTTTAGAGATGAGGACACGGAGGCGCAGGGTAGTTAACTGACTTGCCTGGGGTCTCACAGCTAGCAACCTAGTTGAATGAACATAGTGCAGCCAAGAGAAAGCTGGCTTCCGCTCTGGCCTCCTTTCTTTCTGGGGCATAGCTTTCGCTCAGAGCTTGGGCCCTGATGGTAACAGACCTGGGTTCAAATGCTGGCCGTTCCCCAGATGAGCCACCTTGGCTGATTCAATACTCTGCTCTTTAATGTCTCCAGTAAAAAGTGCCAGGCACATAAATAAGCATTCAGTGCAAATTCGCTGCCATTAGCAGTTGGTGGTAGAGTAATTGAATGTCCCAGAGGCCTTGGGTGTAGGCAGGGCAAGCCCTTTCTGGCCAGTGCTGGGCCATCTTCCTCTTTGAAGGCCTTGCTGAGCTCCAACCAGCTCAGCCAACACCCTGTTGTTATCCCACGTGGTTGGCTTGTGTTTCCTTCTGCCTTGTGGAAATTACCTGGCTCGACTCTGGCCCTGTAGGGGCAGGTTGTACCCAGAAACCAGGGACCTAGCTCCCCGAGGCTGGGTCCTCTGCACTAGCTGTCTCTGTGATGTTCCAGGGGACTCACTAAGGGAACCCCCTAAACCCGGTCTTGCTGTTTCTGCCTGAAACAGGCCATCTGGGCCTGTCCTCTTCCCATTTGGTGGTTTACTCTGGCACTTGCCGCTTAGCTTCCTCCCATAGTTTAAATAATTTCTAACCTACTCCCTGCTTGGCCTCGCTCGAGGAATGTGCACAAGAGATCAGTTAGGGGTCACGACCCCATGGAAAGAGGGCAGAGCCTTTGGTGAGGGTGTGTCAGCTTGGCTCCTTGAGGACTCCTCAGTTTGGAATGTGATGGTCTTCCCCAAAAATCCAGCAGAGGGCCAATCCCCAAAGCTGGTCTTAGGCATGTGCTGCTAGTTGTGGTCTTCCTATGAATCTTTGCTAACTGGAACCTTCTGTTGATTTCGATGAGCACAGGGCTTCCTGGTATAGTTAGATCTTTTGGAAAGGGCTTTACTCAACAAGGGTATAAAACTATGGGATGTATCAGTTCTGCTTTCAAAAGAATTTGTGTTTTTAAAAACTGTTGGCATTTGGGGGTATAAGTACATTGGACATTCTGTCCCACCAAATAGTACCTTAAAACTGCTTACTAAGTTACAGTGAGAGTGGACACCAGATCAATTACTGGGAGCCCTTCAGAAGGTTGGGATCTGCTTCCATAGGGTCCATAGTAGATGTTTAAGGTGCTTCCACTGTGTTCCAGGAACTGTGATAGGGATTAGAGGTACAAAGACACCTCTACTTGGGGAAGCTGGCGAGTTTGACATAAATGAGGTTCTCCCTGCGAAATCAGTGTCGCTTTTGGTTGCTCACAGGATGCTGGAGTGTTGTGTGTTGTAGTGAGATGGGTGGGGAAGATGTCAGCGGCTCTGAGTTTTGGTTCTGCCTGGCTTGTTTCTCTACTCAGTGATGTCGTGTTGGGCCACTGATTTATTTGCAAAATGATATCTCATCCACCCTCTTGACTACTTCCTTGGACTAGAGGTTTCAGACAAAACAATGAATGTCAAAGTATCAAGTGGCATTTGGGTGGGAACTTTATATCTTTTACTAGAGGCCCGGTGCATGGATTCGTGCACAGGGGGGGTCCCTTGGCCTGGCCTGTGGGTATTGGGTCGAAACTGGCTCTCTGACATCCCCCAAGGGGTCCTGGATTGTGAGAGGGTGCAGGCCAGGCTGAAGGACCCCACTGGTGCATGATAGGGACTGGGGAGGGACCGTAGGGGGGCTCCAGGACATGTCTGGCCCATCTTGCCCAGTCATGATCTGTCAGACCCCAGCAGCAAGCTAACCTACTGGTCGGAGCGTCTGCCCCTGGTGGTCAGTGTGCATCATAGCGACTGGTCAAACGGTCGAACAGTTGGAGGGACAATTAGCATATTAGGCTTTTATATATATAGACTAGAGGCCCGGTGCACAAAAATTTGTGCACTCGGGGGGGAAGGGGGGTCCCTTAGCCCGGCCTGTGCCCTCTCGCAGTCTGGGACCCCTCAGGAGATAATGACCTGCTGGCTTAGGCCTGCTCCTGGGTGGCAGAGGGCAGGCCCAATCCCTAGGTGCAGCCCCTGGTCGGGCTCAGAGCAGGGCTGATTGGGGAGTTGGGGCGCCGCCCCCTGTCATGCACAGAGCAGGGCGGATTGGGAGGTTGCGATGCCACCCTCAGTCATGCTCAGGATAGGGCTGATTGGGGGGTTGGGGCACCACCCCCTATCACACTCAAGGCAGGGTCAATGGGGAGGTTGCGGCGCCACCCCCTGTGATGCACAGAGCAGGGCCAATCAGGGGGTTGGGGCGCTGCCCCCTGTCACACACAGAGCAGGGCCAATCAGGGGGTTGGGGCAGTGCCCCCCCCCCGTCACATACAGAGCAGGGCCCATCAGGGGGTTGGGGAGCTCCCCCCTGTCACTCACAGAGTAGGGCCGATAGGGGAGTTAGGGCACCGCCCCCTGTCACACACACAGCAGGGCGGATCAGGGGGTTGGGGCGCCGCCCTCTATCACCCACAGAGCAGGGCCGATCAGGGGGTTGGGGCGATGCCACTGTCACACTCAGGGCAGGGCCGATGGGGAGGTTATGGCTCTACCCTGTCACACACAGAGCAGGGGGGGGGGGGGGGGTTGGGGCGCCACCCCCTGTCACACACAGAGCAGGGCTGATCAGGGGGTTGGGACGCCACACCCTGTCACACACAGAGCCGCAGAGTGATCGGGGGTTTGGGCGCTGCACCCTGTCATGCTGATCTGGTGCCAGGAGGCCTTGCGGTTCCGCTGATCCCGGTGCTGGGAGGCATATTATCCTTTTACTATATAGGATAGAGGCCTGGGGGCCGGCTGGTTTGCCCTGAAGGGTGTCCTGGATCAGGGTGGGGGTCCCCACTGGGGTGCCTGGCCAGTCTGGGTTGAGGGGCTGAGGGCTGCTTTCAGGCTGGTGGTTTTGACTGCTTTCAGGCTGGCGGGAAGCTCCCAACCGCTCCTTTTTTTCTTTTCTTTTTTTCTTCTGGGCCAGCTTTAGCTCTGGCTCTAGCTCTGAGAGCAGGTATCTGATTTGTTTCAGTTCTATAATCGAAACAATGTATAACTTCAGCTCTGAGATCCCAGCCGGCTATATTTGTTAGAATGTTTCAAACTGCCAGCTCAGAGGCCGGCAAGTCAGGCGGGGAACGTTGGAGTCTGCAGTCACTGGAGCAAGCAAGCCTCATGTTCGCTTCCAACTGCCTGGCTGCCGGCCGCCATCTTGGCTGACAGTTAATTTGCATAAGGATACGCTGATTAGCCAATGGGAAGGGTAGCGGTCGTACGCCAATTACCATTTTTCTCTTTTATTAGTGTAGATGGTGTCTTTAGCTACTGTGTGTGATTGAAGATTTTCTTCCTCCTTCCCCTTCCTTTCTTTTTTCTTCCTTGCTTCTGAAAGATTTTCAGATATCATGTAATTAACATGTTTAGTACAAATTATGTTTGTGGCAAGTATTGAATTGCTTCCAAGTACAATAGATTGTGAATAATAGTGTGCAAATACATATATGGATGGGATGCTTTTTTCATAGATAGAAAAATATCTTCCTTTTCCTTCATAAGAGTTCTGGAAGGGTAAAATAGAGTAATACTTTAGAGTGAGCTTTTGCTTTATGCAGTTAAGTTAATAATGGGAAATTATGCTGCTGAGGTGTTGTTTTTTTTTAAAAAAATGAAGTCAATACAAAGTTCATCTTGCTTTAGCTGACTTTAATAATTTTTCATGCAGATGATTTTTACATTAAAAATGCATGTGCATTCCAATGTTTATCATACATAATAGGGTCATATGTATGATAGAGACAGATGAAGAGAGGCAGATTTTTTGGGTTTAAAGGCATTAGACTGGGTGAGTGTGGACCTGGGCTCCAGTCCAGCCCAGTGGTTAGTTAGTGATGGTTTAACCCACCTGTTTACTGTGAGGCATGTGTCACTCACTAGATAGAATTGAAGGCTGTCTCTGCTCTCACAGGCACTGTGGCTGAGGATGTGAGGCCTGGGGTTACATTGCCTGGGCTAGATCCTGTCCCACCTCCCACATTAGGGCTTGTTATTGAACCTTGTGTCCATCATTTTCCTCATCTTTGGATGGGGGTAATGAGAAGACCTACCTTACCGATGTGGAAATGAAATGAGATTGTAATGAAGCATCTAGAACAGTGCCTGCTGCACTGCAAAGACCCGGTAAATGCTGCCTTAAAATTGTTTTAATGTAGCAACTCACTCTTCATAACACACTCCCTTTTGAAAAGAATCTGAAGGGAGCATTAGATTTCTGAAGTTCTGTTGCTTTAAGGTCACTTCAAACAAATGACTTTTATTTTATTTTAAAAATAATATTTTTATTGATTTCAGAGAGGAAGGGAGAGAGTGAGAAAAAGAGATGAGAGAGAATCATTGATGAGCTGCCTCCTGCACGCCCCCTACTGAGGATTGAGCCTGAAACCCAGAAATGTACCCTGACTGGGAATTAGGTCGATGCTCAACCACTGAGCCACACCGGCCAGGCCAAATGACTTTTAAAAAATCCCATTTTTCCTCTTGAATGGCCATCACTTACACTCTGCAAGGTGCAGAAAGGTCCACCAAGTCTCTCTTCACTCTGTCCTCCAGCCACCCAGGCCCTCCCCTGGAGACACAGTGCCATCAGTAAGTAAAGATTTTTTTTTAAATCTCCAAATGGACAGCACAAAAATAACAAGAGATGGAGGAGAGGCAAGGGAAGGGAAGGGGTAGGAGGACAGGAAAAGCGGATAGGGGGATTCAGGGAGGTCCCGAGCTCTCCTGGTCCCTGCAGCCCCTGGCTGACACCCCTCTCTGAGGACCCTGTGATTTGTCTTCCTGTGTGGGGTCTGCCAGGAGCTCCTCAGCCTTCTCTGCCTTAGAGGCCCGGTTGGTGGCTTCCTGGCCTGTGTCCCAGGCAGATACTGGTGAGATGGCCGTGCTCTGGTCTGCGGTGAGGCCAGGTCAGATGAGCCTTCTGTTGTCCTCTGAATGGAAACCATTGTTTGAGGTGCTCTGGGAGGTTCAGAAAGAGCCCAGAAATTGAGATCCTTTGCTTCTCAGCACACGGGGATCCTAAAGTTAATCAGTCCTCTCCCAAGGAGCAGCTGTGGAGCTGTAGTAGTTGTCTACGTGCAATCCTTTGGTGCCCTTAGGGAAATTGTGTTTGGTCAGGGAGTTTTGTGGTCTTAAGAAATCACTTCAGTCTGGCCGGTGTGGCTCAATGGTTGAGTGTCGATGTATGAAGCAGGAGGTCACAGTTAGATTCCCAGTCAGGGCACATGCTCGGCTTTTGGGCTCGATTGCCTCCCATCAGTGATTCCATCAATGATTCTTTCTCATCATTGATGTTTCTATCTCTCTCTTACTCTCCCTTCCTCTGAAATCAATAAAAATATAATAAATAAATAAATAAATAAATAAATAAATAATTTCAAAGAGTGAACCTGAGAGGGTTGCAGCGAATGCTAGGAACTTTCTCCGACTCTGCCAAGTTGTTTCTCCCGCTCTGGTTTAAATGAAAACCTGCAATGGAGACTATTTGTCGTTTCCATCATTATTTTTAAGTAGCTTTGTTTCCTTATGTTGAAATCACCCTCGTTTCAGCCCTTTGTTCCGGGAGCTCTCTGGGGTTCAGGGCTGGTTCCAGTTGTTCTCCAATTTCCTGCCTGTCAAGAATGTTTGTTTCCTTTTTGTCCACCCAGATTCAATTTTTCTTTTGAAACCTAACCTGAAGTCCCTTTTTTCCCCTGGATCACACTATTTACTTCCCTTCTCAACTCCAGCGGAACACAGAGAGAAACCACAGCTTAAGTAAGTGTGGCTTGTGCTTCAAACATGCCTTATTGAGTAATTGGGTTGGAAATTAAAATGCATTTTCCCATTAAAAATGATTACTGGGGTCCCACAAAGGGTATTTAAAAAGAATGATAAAATAATACTTTGTGAACATTTATTACAGGAAAGTTGAAAGAATAGTAAAATGGTTACTTGTATATTAGCCACTTAGATTCAACATTTTGCCATATTTGATTTCTCACCCTACTTGTCTAACTAGCTACCTACCTACCTACTTTTTTTGCTGAACTAGTTAAAATCAAGTTGCAGCATTTCCCCCTCTAGTGTGTATCTAGTAGGATTGACTTCCTGTAAATAACCTCAATACCATTATTATCCCTAAGAAAATAAACATGTCTTTAATACTGTCTAACCCGGTTTCCTCAATTGTCCTCAAAATATCCTTTGTAGCTGTTTAAATTTTTTATTATTGTTTAAAATTTTCAATCAGGCTCCAATCAAGGTTTACTTGATTGCATTTGGTTGTATTAGTTTTAACAAAAGCTATTTGAATGTACATTTAGCTACTAGGAAGGTAGGGGGTGGGGGGAAGGGAAGGAACTGTCTTGGGCACAGGCATTATTTGAAATCTTTGGCTTCTTACTCCCTCCCTTACTCTTTTTTTTTAAAAAAATATATTTTTATTGATTTTTTTACAGAGAGGAAGGGAGAGGGATCGAGAGTTAGAAACATCGATGAGAGAGAAACATCGATCAGCTGCCTCCTGCACACTCCCTACTGGGGATGTGCCCACAACCAAGGTACATGCCCTTGACCAGAATCGAACCTGGGACCCTTCAATCCGAAGGCCAATGCTCTATCCACTGAGCCAAACCGGTTAGGGCCCTCCCTTACTCTTAATGCCTGTGTCCAGATCCTGGGGTGCTCCTGCTGCCCCGAGCTCTCCATTTTGGCACCCCCAAGGGTGCAGCTGAGCTTGCACAGGTACGTATTAGCAGAAACCTCAAACAGCAGCATTTTTCAAGGGGCGTCTTAGCCAAATGCATCTGTCAGTCATGAATTCATGGCCAGGCATTGTTGATGTGGGCATGTTTTGCTGGGAAAGCTGTCTAGGCCTCCATCTGTTTCCAAAGTGGTCTTTCTACCCAGAATCAGAGTTCTGTGCTCCTGGATTGTGGTAGCATTTCAAGGACTTTGACAAAATAAAGGTAACTGGCTGTGTGCATTGGGAGGGATTTTGTGTCATGGGTGGGTAGACTCTGAGTAGGCAGGTCCCTGTCTGGATGTCCCCTCCCTGCCCTGTCACAGCTGCGGAGTGGGGGAGGGTGGGGCTGTGGCAGCTGCTTATCTGGGAGGTGTTTGGAAGTTGGCCACTGCCTGAAGTTTTGTTTCACTACAACATTTAGCACTTATTTATATACTGATTTCCATTGTTTTCCCATTTGTGCTCTCCATACATTTTTAGCTTTATGAATTTGTCTGGGAAAATGCTGTGTCTTAATAATTGGTGCTGTGGGGAATGATCTTAAAAGCTCTATGACTTTGGTTATCTCTGCAGCCAAAATAGGAATTATCCCCAAATAGGAATAATTTGGGGATAATTTTGTTTTGTAGAATTTGCTTTTGTTAGTGTAGCTAATTGATTTCTTTTGTTAGTGTAGCTAATTGATTTAAACTGTGTTTAACCAGTTAACTTAATAAAGGAAGTTGTTTTGCAGGAGCTAGTTGATCTGGTTGTGAGCACCGTCAGAAACATGATCTGCCTGAGTTTTCAGCCAGGCTCTTACTAGCTCTTAATCGTGTGACCTTGGGCAAATGATTTACCCTCCTGAACGTCAGTTTCCTGTCCTCTAAAATAATAGTACCCACCTCACAGTTGCGACCATCTGAAACCATTGGGGCTATGACCTAAACCCTGAGGCATCTAAGCAAATATATTAAATGTTTATGCAGTAAACTCAGTGGAATAGAGGTTGTAAATAGCCTCACATTACATCAGGATAGGCTTTGCTAACAATGGGTTTGTCAGATTTGGTTTTGTTACCGGTCCAAAGACCATATATGCCCAACTCTTTGAAAATGCCAAAACTGAAAATGTCAGAGCCTGGAGGAGAAAAGGTTTATTGATAGAGAAGGTGCCAAGTTGAGAAGATGGGCACCTTAGTGGTTCCTCTAATCCACCTTAAGGAAGCACAGAGTTCAGGCTTCTTTTATGCCAAGGGAAGGGAAAATGGGAGGGAATGGTTTCATAAAAACTCTGAAGCCCTAAGCAGAATTTCTCTAATGATTAACATGTTTACAGCAGGAACCATTAGCCTGAAGGCCATGGGAAAAACGCAAGCCCACACAAGAAGGAGTCAGAGAGACTGAGCATTTCACTTTATTACAGTTTTATTAGGAAATGAGTTTATTTTTAGATAGTTTTGGATCTTGCCTTGTGGACATGGGATGGTGGGCTTATGTTTTTCTCTCCAGTAGCATCAACCCAGAGTGTATTGTGGATGGGGCTGTAGACTGTGGGGGAAATTTTGGACTTTTGAGAACCACAGAGGACATCAGTACTAGCTCATAGTTAGTTGTTCAGCTAACCCAGTGGTTGGCAAACTCATTAGTCAACAGAGCCAAATATCAACAGTACAACGATTGAAATTTCTTTTGAGAGCCAAATTTTTTAAACTTAAACTATATAGGTAGGTACATTGTTATTAACTTAATTAGGGTACTCCTAAGCTGGCCTTTGCTAAAAACGTCCTCAATCTGATTGAGGTACATTCTCTGAGGTCGACCCCTTCCAACTCTCCCATCCACACTCACCTTGTATACTTGTTTCGTCTATCTCCTTTCCGAAAACCGACTTCTGTGCATGGGCCACGAAGTTTCAATTGCACTGTACGTGTGCGCCCACATGTGGTATTTTGTGGAAGAGCCACACCACTCAAGGGGCCAAAGAGCCGAATGTGGCTCGCGAGCCGCGGTTTGCCGACCACTGAGCTAACCAAATCAAGGCCCAGAGAGGTAAAGTAACTTGTTCATGGAGGTAGCAGGTGGCAAAGCTGGATAAGGAAAAATACATTTAGAGAAATGCATATCTAATGATGTTAGTCAGTAATCTAGACCAAAAATAGATTGCTCTTGGGTACTGTGATTTGAATGTTTGCTAAAGAAAAAAAGTGGGAGGAAAAAGTGTGTGTGTGTTTAAAAGTTCTTTTCCAACTAAGCTTGGTGTGGGTTATCAGTTTACTAACCAAGCCCCTTTCCCATCACAGAGTTGCTGGGTCACTCTGCTGGGAAACTCTAGCTTCTGGGAATGCAACCCCTTTCCTGATAAAAGGGAAAGAATAGCTATCAGAACCATCAAAATGCTCTTGACCTTGATTGGAACAGAGCTGCTTGGGAGAAGTCACAAGGTCTCCTTATCTGGAGTCTCTGGTTATTACCATCATCTTCCCCATTATTTTAGTAACCCTCAAGTGATGCCCACTGGCTTTGAGGAATGCCATTTCTGCACCATTTCATCTCAGCACCTCTTGTTACTGGTCCAAAGTCCATGTGCCCAATGCTTCAAAAGGTCAATATTCTAAACATTAGTAGGTGGAGTAAGAAAAGGTTTATTGATTGAGAAGGCTCCTAATTGAGAAGGTGGGGGCTTTAAGAGGTTCCTCAGATCTATCTTTGGGAGTGCAGAATTCAGGCTTCTTTATGTGAAGGGAAAGGAGAGGTGATCGAGGACCACAGACATGTAGGTACCAGTGGATCCAAGGAAGAGTGAGCAATCTCTAAATCTCTTTGTTTTCGGTCCATTGACCCCTGTTGATCTGAGTCTGGTCTTGAGGCTCCTGAAAATGTTTGATAAACAATCATTATTTTGTACTTTTCCCCTACCTCTTCAGGAGTGGTACCTTCTGGCAAGGGGCTGGCTATACAGTGGGGCCTTGATTTACGAGTTTAATTCGTTCCGTGATGGAGCTCGTAACTCAAATTACTCGTATGTCAAATCACAAAGTGAACGAGTGAGACACGTGATGCTGGGCTGATGTTGTGGCGTTCACTGTGACGTTCGCTGCGCCAACTAGCGGTGGGGTATCTGAAGCTGGCTCGTAACCCGAATTTTAGCACACAACTCAAAGCAAAAAATTGGCGGAGAGACCGCTCGTATCTTGAAAAACTCGTTAGTCGGGACACTCGTAAGTCAACGCCTCACTGTATTTCAAGCAGAATTCCTCTAATGTTAGCATATCTATAGCAGGAGCCATTTGCCTGAAGGCCACAGGAAAAATGCAGACTACAATTACTGGTAAGACAGAATCAGAGAGACTAAGCATTTTTCATCCGTTACACTGCCAAGCATGTCAAACTCGTGGCCCGAGGGTCCCATGCCTCATTTATTTAAACGAGGCATGCGGCCCGCTGGCCTCAAGTTTGACATGCTTGCAGTGCCATTGGAGTCAGTTGCAAACACAAGTATTACTTGGAAACAAGCTAGAAAACAGCTTTTGATGTTTGTGGGATGACTTTTAGCCATTCCTTATACTTTTCCCTCAGTTCCTTGCAGTCTTCAGTCTTTTTTGTTTCACGTCTTTTCTGACCTTCTCCATGGGATCTTGGCAAAACATTCGACGCATACATAGTGAGTCCTCAGAATACACTAAAACTAGTGTAGGTGATTAAATAAGCCTGTCTGGGCCAAGGAAAACCCCATGGATTTTGATAAATGCTGTCTTTGTTGGACATTTTTTTCCTTGTAATGTTGTGGAAGGGAATCACATTGCAGAGGCTACTGGAGATGAGGTGTGGGGCTTCTTTTTGGAGAGGCTGAGGGGACCCAGGTGAGCTGTGAGTTGGGAGTTGGAAGGGAGGTCAGAGATGGCGGACAAAGAGTAAAATTTTGCAGTTCATCTTATAAACTGCTTTGAGTCTGGTGTTGGGCATTTTCAGAACATACTCTACTTCTTACTATTCTAACTGGAACCCATTGTTTTGAAGTTTGGGGATCATTTAAGCTGTGAAGGGAAAGGAGAATATGAGAGCAAATGAGTATTCAATATTTTAACAGAAAAGTAGCTAAATGTTGAAATATTACTGGAAAAAATAATTGAAATATACCTTAAACAGACATTTGTGGTTGGATGGTGCTCTGTTACGAGCCCTGTTTTACATATTGTTAAACAAAAACCCTCCTGGCTGAAAGTTATTCTGAAAGAAAGGGTTTATTGAGCCAGAAAAAATGACCAGGTCCTGGGGCATACAGCACCAGCAACTGGGCTAGATGGAGAAGACAGACATGTCTACTGTCTTGGGGTTGGCAGGCATCTTTTGGGGAAGAAAGATGCAGGTTGTTTTGAAAGATTGGGGGTGAAAGGTAGGTGGGAGAAGGTGAAGCAGAGAAAGTTCTGGGATAGGTGACTAAGTCCCTAAGGAAGAAGTAGTTGATGCTTCTGGATCAGTGGTGGGCAACACCTGGAAAGTTCAGGCCTAAGCAAGAGTGATGGCATCTGGTGGTTTGTGTGTTTTAGATAAGAGCTGAAATAGCTGCCTGAAGGTTGATTCAAAGGTTCAACATACATTCAGGAATGTGACCAGTCTTTTGTTGGCTTAAGCCTATGGCTCTGTTAATTGATTAACTTCCCTTGACTTCCTCCCCCCTCCTGCTACAGTGTAATTTAGGACATCTCAGAATTTTTCTCTTGCCACTGTGCAGTCACCTAGGCTTTGAGAAGGAAGAGGAAGCAGGTACCAGCAGGCAGGACCCAGACTGCCTGGTGTGAATCCAGGCACTGCTACTGAGTGTGTCCTTGGGAAGCTTGCTTTACCTTTCTGTGCCTCCTATTCTGTCTGTAACATGGGTATCAAACCACTAACTGTGTCATAGGTTTATGGTGGAGATTCAGTTCTTTGCATAGTGCTGGCTCATGAATGCTCCATACATGGGGTAGCTGCTGTTAGTAGTAACAAGAGTGATAAACTCTCTGCACCAAACTTCCCTCCCTTCTGGAACCTTCCCACCCCAAACTGATCCTTTCCTTACTCTGGCTCAGCCTACTTTGTCTGACCCTGACTGCTTAGTCCTTTATTGTCCTGGACTTTCCAGTTCCCATGGCTCTCCCTGCATGGGTCAGCCCAATTGGAGACTTGGGGTGCAGTTCAGCTGTGCCCCAGTGCCTTTGGAGTTTTTTTCACGGGCCTCTCCCATTCCTTCAATCTCTCTGGGTAGCCTCACTGAACCCACAAGCCCTCTTCTGCCCTGACTGCTCCAGTTCTCAACAGATGCCATCTCCTATTATATGTTAAGAGAAAATAGAGGGTATTGGGCACCTGCTCCCTCAACTTCCTTATGCCCACTACACTGGACTCTAACTCATCACCCTGCTTCTGGAACAAGTGTCTTTTTTTCCCTAGTCAAGTGTTTAATCTGTCTCCTTCACGTGGAAATCATTCCTTCTGGCTTCTTCTAGGTTATAACTCCCTACTCCCTCTCACTCTCCCATTTGCTCTTTCTGCATGTCAATACTTGGGTTCAGCCACTTAGAAACAACCACCACAACAAAGCTCCAAATCAAAATGCCTTCCCCTCCTCTACCCCTTTCGCTCATACTTGGCGCCTAGAAAGAGTGAACTGAGTCCCGTCTGTATTTGTCAACCCAGCGAGTCCTGCCTTACCTTAAGTCTATTGAAAAACTGCTCCCTCCAAGGCCAAACGGGTCTCCTCTGCATTGTTTTTCCTTCCTACTTTATTTTTATTTTTTTAATATATTTTATTGATTTTTTACAGAGAGGAAAGGAGAGGGATAGAGAGTCAGAAACATCGATGAGCGAGAAACATCGATCAGCTGCCTCCTGCACACCCCCTACTGGGGATGTGCCTGCAACCAAGGTACATGCCCTTGACCGGAATCGAACCCGGGACCCTTTGGTCCGCAGGCCGACACTCTATCCACTGAGCCAAACAAGTCAGGGCCCTACTTTATTTTTAAAATGTATTTATTCATTTTATGTATGTATGTATTTATTTATGTTAGGATTTTAAAGTTTATTTCAGGAAATGATAGACAAACAGGGAGTAAAATACAGCAAAGAGAAATTAAAAAAAAAAATTCCAAGTTGCTTCCTAAATTAGAAACTAAAGGTTTCCCACGTGTTCTTAGAAATATCTGTGTGGCCTCATTTGTCTTAGTTCTACATTCTCTGTCTATAAAGATACTTCTTAGGTCCTTTTTCTTTTCGTTGTGGTAAGAACATTAACATGCGATTTACCCTCTTCATAGATGTTGAAGCGTACACACCCTGTTGTTAACTATAGACAATGTTGACAGCAGATCTCTGGAATGTACTCATCTTGCATAACTGACACTTTATACCCACAGGAACAAAAACTTCCCACTTCCCCTCTCCCCCATATCTGGCAACCAGTGTTATATCCTCTGCTTCTAAAAGTTTAGCTATTTTAGTATCTCGTATAAGCGGAATCAGGCCGTCTGTGTCCTTCTGTGACTGGTGTACTTCACTGAGCATAATGTCCTCCAGGTTCATCCTGTTGTCACCTGTGACAGGACTTCTTTCTTTTTTAAGGCTGACTAGGATTCGATTGTGTGTGTGCACCCCATTGTCTTTAACCATTTATTAACTGATGGGCATTTAGGTTGTTTCCATAGCGTGGCTATTGCGCATAATGTTGCAATAAAGTGCAGATACCTCTTCAAGATCCTGTTTTCAGTTTTTTTGGATAAATACCCAGACACGGGACTGTTAGATCATATGGTAGTTCTATTTTTAATTTGTGAGGAACCTCCATACTTTTTCCATAGCACCTACACCATTTTACATTTCCCTCTTATTTTAGTTCTCTCTTGCAGCATTTTACCTAGCCGACTTCTCATTCCTTCGAGAAACTCCTTCCTTTGTGTCCTAGGGTGGCCCCCTGGCTTCTCTTCCTCTGCTTCCTCATGGAGTAGATCTAATTGCTCAATAGATATTTCCATCTCAATGTCCCCCTGTTTGCCTCTATCTCTACATGCTCAAAACCGAGCTCGTGATCCTGTCCTCTCCACGCCAAGTATATTAGTTTGCTAGAGCCGTAACAAAGTACCACAAAGTGGGTGGCTTAAAATAGAGAAATGTATTGTCTCAGTGCTGGAGGCTAGAAATCCAAGATCAAGGTTGGCAGAGTTGTTTCCTTCTGAGGGCTGTGAGGAGGGATCAGTTTCATGCTTCTGATGGTTTGCTGGCAATCTTTAGCTTGTAGAAGCCTCACCCCAATGTCTGCCTTTTTTGTTCACATGATGTTTTTCTATGTGAATGTCTGTCTACACATTTCTCCAGTCATGTGGAATTAGGGTCCACTGTAATGACCAAGGATGCTTGAGGTTGGGACTTCAACCTATGAATTAGGAAGGTGGCAAGATTCAACCCATAACACCAAGCAAACTTTTTTTTCAGATATTTCTAATTTCAGTGAATTAAACCAATGTCCACCATGTTGCTCAAGCAAAAATGTGGGCATCATCTGTGTCATGTCACTTGCTTGTATATTAACTAGGTTTCAGAGCTCACAAAAATTGGAGGCAAAATTTTGGAATAGGAACTATAGCATCCAATAGGTTTACAAAGAGGCCTGTGACTCCCAACTGGCTGACAACCTCTGCTCTATATCTTTTTTTTTTAAAGCATTGACCACCTTGGTACAAAAGTAATATGTATGTACAAATTTTGGAAAATTACAGAAAAGCATACAAATAAAATTTTAAATTATCCTATTATCCACTTACCCAGTATGTTTTATGCCTTTATGCATTTTTTTTTTTACTAGTTGGGTCATACTGTATGTAAGATTTTGAATCTAACTTATAAAATTCAACATTGGATCATAAGTGTTTTCCCATATCTTCATAAATAGTTTCAAATGATGCATTTTATTATATCAAATGGTAGACTATGATTGACTTAGGTATTTTCTTACTATCCCATTGTCAAACATGCAGATGCTGCCAATTTTTGACTTTTATAAATAACTAGAGGCCCAGTTCATGAAATTTGTGCACGGGTGGGGTCCCTAGGCCTGGCTGGTGATCAGGACCAATCAGGGCCTTCCTTCCTGGTGGCTGGTGGCTGCCGGCTGCCAGCTGGGGCCTGTCGACCAGGGGAGAGACTGCAGGAGGTTGGCTGTGGGAGTGCACTGACCACTAGAGGGCAGCTCCTGCGTTGAGCATCTGCCCCCTGGTGGTCAGTGCGCATCATAGTGACTGGCCGTTCTGGTTGTTTCGGCATTCGGGTCGCTTAGGCTTTTATATATAGATGCTGCAACAACCTTTGCTATTAATTTGGACTCAATTTGTTCATAATTCAGATGCACTTCAGCTGGCAGTGAAGGAGGAAGGTGGACACAGTGTCTTTAAGCAAATTATTAGTGTAAATTGAAGGAAAGCTAAACTTATTTATGTTAACAAATGATTTAGGCATTATCTGTGAATAGTTACTTATGATTTATAATTTATTCTTCATTGAATTGCTAAGGTAGACCACAATAGAATCTCCAGTCAACATTTTGCTTTTTAGTGATTCTTGATAGTCTGTAATGAGCTGTCAAATGGAACTTTTGGAATGATGGAAATATTCTCTTTATCTGACCCATCCAATATGGTAGCCAATTAGCCACATGTGACTATTGAACACTTGAAATGTGGTAAGGGCAACCAAGGAACTAAATTTTTAATTTTATCTAATTTTAATTGTCTTAAATTTAAATAGCTATTTGTGGCTGGTGGTAACTATATTGGATAGTGCTGTTCCTGTCAAGACAATGACTAAACACTTCTATAGTGTTTTATCTTTTCTGAGACACTTTTACATACTTTACTTATTAATATATTTAATCCTCACAATGACTCCATGAGGTAATCTTCCAGTTACTATTGCTGTAGAACTAATTATCCCCAATCTTAGTGATTTAAGACAATAGCAACCATTTATTTTGCTTAGAAATCTACAATTTGGGCAGAGTTCATCAGAAACAGCTCATCTTTGCTCCACAGAGCAGCAACTGGGGCTATAGGATCTACTTCTAAGATGACTCAGTTACATGATTGGTAAATTGCTGACTATTACTGGTTTCTCTCCTCAGGGCAGCTTGGGCTTCCTAACAGCATGGTGGCTGGGTCCCAAAAGCAAGTGTCCCAAGAGACAGGACTTGGAAGCTGACAAAGGATCACTTCCAACATACTCTATTGGGTAGGCAAAGCACAGAGTATGTTGGGGCCGAGTTTTGAAATCATCATAGAAAGGTACAGTCATTTTGACTCAATTTTTCAGTTAAGGAAACTGAGTGCAGTTTCTTAAATAACTTGCCCAACGTAACAAGCCTAGTCAGTGGCCAAGCTGTTATTTATTCCAGGCAGTCTTGACTTTGTAACCTTAGTGCCTATATTGCATCGCTCTGTAATTCAAGTTTCATTCATTTAGATCTATGTCTTCTCCAGTTTTTCATGGTAGAATAATGATCAGATTGTGACTGATACATGTTCATAAGTCACAAACACTGTAAATATGTAGTATTTGCAAGGGTTTGCTAGATGTCAAATTAATGATAAAGACACAGTTTCAACCACCTCATTCAGAAGGCGCTGTCTGGCTCCAATTTTCAACTCCTCTGCTTCCATCCCTGTCTCCTACTGCTCCCCAAAGAGAAGGTATCCCTCCAGACTGGAACAGTATGATTCTGAGTAACACCCTCTCAGTCTTAGCATGCTGCCTGCTTCACCCACGCCTGGTGTATGGAATGTGTTAGTAAAAAGGAATCAGTAAGTAAAACTTATGTAGAATTATAAAAGGAGTTAAAGGAATGTTTCTGTTTTTTTCTGAACTTAAGGCTTGAGGCCAAACCCTCATTTAGGTGATATATTTGCGTATATTTAGTGTGTGTGTTCATCCATTCATTCATTCATTAATTATTGTGATTCTTGGAAGAAAAATCAATAAAAAACAGGTTGAAATATACAGGTTAAAAAATATACAGGTTACCTGAAATTCTAGAGGTTGCCTATAATGAATGTAGCTTTTTACTAACTTAAGAAACCAGCAATTTCTTTTCATGTTCAAGTTCAAAGATAATGGATATTTCCATGTGAAAAGAGAGGTGGCTTTGTTCTTTGCCCCCTGATTTGCAAATTAGGCTCCTGTTTGGTACTGTTTGCTGCAGTGATGAAATGTATCTGTCCCTGTGTAATCATTATAACACAGGTTCTTTTTTCACCAAAATACTCTTGAGAGCACTTGAAATTAAATGTATCCAGCTTTCCGATTTCTGGGTTTCTTAAGCAACATGTATGGATCTTTTTGATGTAGAAAACCTCACTTTATCACTGTATATTCTGAGTATTCCAAATGGTGAGACTTCATTTCTGTCAAAGCCCACATTTTTCTTTAGTCCTCATCCTACCTGAACCCCTTTCTTTGATAATTCTCTTGCATTTTGTGTCTGAAAACTGGTACTTTGCTGGTTTTCTATACAGTTTGTTCTTTATCTGTTATTTTAATTGGCCATTTCTTAGGTTACTTACTTTCCTATGAGGAGCTTAACTGACACTCTGCTGGCCTGCCCAGACATCCGGCTGCCCCGATGTGAGTCCAATATGCTTTGACACATCTAAAAGCATATTTCTCCTTTTTTCCCCCCAAAAGATGTTCCCTTCCCAGCTGCCCTATTTTTGAAGTCATAAAATAGGTACTCACTGTCATGTTTTTCTTCTGAAAATGGCATGTCTTCCATGGCATTCTCCGAATCTGCCATGACCTGCCCTGAGTTGACTTGTTTGATGGCTGTTTCTGGTGCTACCCTGCAAGCTCCAAGGTGGCACTGGCTAAGCCACGTTGTTTATCACTTTCTCTATCCGGCTCCCAGCAGGGAGCTTGTCACGTAAAGGGCATTCGTAAATGTTCATTTGGATCAGTGAATGAATAAACAAATGCTTATGTTTTCATTTTTATGCTTGCACCCCTGGGCCAACATCTTAATGCCATCCTGGGTTTTCTCCCTTTTCATACTGTACATCTGTCAGTTTACTAAATCCTAGGAAGCTCCTTGAGACAAGGTTCTTTGTTCTGCTTGCCCAGTGATATGTCATAGGTGCCCTGAATGGTGGCATGTGGTGAGCATTTCCTATGTTGCAGAAGTGGTTCTAAATGTCTCACATGTATTAATTTACTTCATCTTTGTAACAAGCGTAGAAGGGTGGGTAGGTACTATTAGTATGCCCATTTCACAGTGGAGCCGAAGCATCGTTTTTGTCATCGATCAGCGTCACACAGCTGCTAAGAGGTGGAGCCTGAACGTGAACCCACGTCTCCTGAGTCTGAGCCAGTAATACACCCAGTGATTATGTGTGTGCTCTGTGCTGGGCACTTCGCTCACTGGGCTTTTATTCCAAGCTGTGTAGGTGCTCTTAGAGGTGAAGAAGCAGAGGATGGCTTGGAGAGGTTTTAAAAACATTATCCAGGGTGGGACCCAGTTCATGAGTAGCAGGAACAGGATGGGGCCCTCACCTGTGTGCCTGAACTGCCAGACCCACCAGTGTCTGGATGGCCATGGCTTTGGGCACAGACTCGGATTTAATGTGAACATTTCCCAAGTCGTGGGGTTCTCCTTGCTCCCTGCAGATGTCTAACGCAGCCATGCGGGTTTCTTCCTACAGACAGTGGTGGCAGCCACACGCTGCACTCCAAAACAGAGACGACCCCGTCGCCCACTGACAGTGCTGGGAGTGGACACCCAGAATATATTGCATATGTGCTTGTCCCCGTGTTCTTCATCATGGGGCTCTTTGGTGTCCTCATCTGCCACCTGCTTAAGAAGAAAGGCTATCGTTGTACTACAGAAGCTGAGCAAGATGCGGAGGAGGAAAAGGTTGAAAAGATAGGTGAGTGCTGTGGATTCTTTTTATGGGAGTGTGGGTTGGGTTGATTTTTAAGTAAGAAAACAATCATACACACGCACACACACACACACACAAACACAAACACAAACACACATATTCCATCCCTGTGAGCAAGATGATGCATGCTAACCGCAGGTGGTATAGTAAGTGTTAGTGTAGATGTCACCATAATAACACCTACCATTTTAAACCTGGCTTTCATTTATTAAATACTTACCAGGTAAATACTCTTACTTGTCTTGTGGTCTTGGGCAAGTTACATGTGCTTTGAATCTCTGCTATGTATAATTTAACTGAAATTTAATTTAAATTAATTTAATTAAAATTTTATTTCATTTGTATGAGTATAGTATCTCTACCTCATAGGATTATTGTGAGAAGATGATGTGATGTGGGACACAGATGGCCACTCTGTAAATATTAACTTTCTCTACTATTATTGAATTAGATTCTAATTAAAATGATGGGAAAAGTCAGTAGATCTCAGCATTTGGGGGGTATTACTTTGGCTAGGGGAGCTCTGTGTTAAATCAAGGAGATTGGAATTTATGATGTTTAAATTAGTGATTGTGTGAATAGTGCAGTATAAGAACGGCAAACTAGTGCCTTAGCATTAACTTTAGGGCAGCTCACCTTTTCCTCTTAACGAGGAGTTGTTGGGTGGTATTTAGAAACACCTAAGAGGTGAAATTCTGTTTTCTCCATGGATGTTCTTTCTAACCATCTGTTAGGGGCGCTTCCTAACTTGAGTCTTGGGGAGTCTAGATAACTCTCCATGTCCCTTTCAGCTTCTCAAAGGGCAATTTTTGTAGAAGGTGACATTTGCAGTAAGTAGGTCACCCTTCAAGCCAGCCCAAGGATGGAGTGGGGGGAGCTTCCTCATTCCTTGCCAGCTTGCCGGCCTGTTGGTTTTTCCCACCCCCACTGACCTTTGAAGCAGAGAAAGAACTCGGCTGCAGGATGAGTCATGAGCAAACTTATGAGCAAATCAGAGCTGGGTGTTTGTCAACAGACAGCGGAGCCTCCCACCTTCTCCTTCCTAGACGCTCTGCAGGTGGGCTTAGCAGTCAGCATTTGCACTGGCCCACCAGACACGCATCCTCACGGAGGAGCATCCTCACGGAGGAAGCGTCTGTGCTGGAAAAGGCACTTCTCCAGGTTCATGCTCTGTGAACTGTCATGGAGTGTTTCAGCCCTCCTCTTCCTTGTTTATTGAAACAAATTATACAGATCAGTTTCAGAGTGGAGGTTTGATTTTTTTTTTTTTTTCCAAAGACTATCACCTATACAGTCTGCCAGAGTAAACTGATTTTGTAGACAAATAACCATGGCCAAAATTAAGATCATCTGGAAGTGTATTTGAAAGAAAGGAGAGTCTTATAAACACGGATGAATATTACATTACCCAATTAAAAAAACAAATTAAAACCCTACAGTTCCACTGCAATTAAAATAATCCAAGAATAATTTTTTTCCTTTCAGTTAGCTTTTTTCCATTTCCCCTAAGGGTTTAACACAATGTTGAGAGAGAAATAATAGTGGTATGGACTGATATCAACGCATGAAGTGGTTGCCTTGGAAAGTGAGTGGGTGCTTGGACTTGAGACGAGACTGATGGACCACTGCGATGCTCTTCACATCCAGTGGAAGCAGGGAGTCGCTGCGTGCTCTGCCTCAGGCAGTCAGGGCTGAAGGAAGGAAGCCTGGGTGCTCAGCACCCTGGGTGATCGGCTGAGCTTCTGAAGACTGTTCAGTGATATGTCACAGGTGCCATAAAGGAATGTTTCTGACTTTGTAACCTTAGTGCCTATATTGCATCGCTCTGTAATTCAAGTTTCATTCATTTAGATCTATGTCTTCTCCAGTTTTTCATGGTAGAATAATTATCAGATTGTGACTGATACATGTTCATAAGTCACAAACACTGTAAATATGTAGTGACTTATTCCATCTCGGGCTCTAAGATGGAATGTCTCATTGACTCAGTGCAGGTGACCAATGGTAACATCGTTCCCTCCCCTTTCTCTTTCAGAGTTGAATGACAGTATGAATGAAAATAGTGACACCGTGGGACGAATTGTCAACTACATCATGAAGAATGAAGGTATGTTTTAGTGTTCCGGAGCAATTCAGTATTCCCATGTTTTATTAAGAACCTGCTCGGAAGAGTCAGGATTTGTATGGCCTCTCCTGTTGATTTTCTGAAGTTATCAGCAGCACCTTTTACTGAAGCTCAGCTTCCAACATTGTCCAACCATGAGCAGTTCAAATAAGTGAGCTTTCTAAGAGCCTGTTGGCCCTGAGGGCTGCAGAGTCAGGCCTGGAGGTGGCAGCTTACCTTCACATCCTGGCCTCACCTCTCAATTCTGGGGAAAACCACATTACCTCAGTTCCCCTCTGTAATAACAACACTTACCTGGTAGGATTGTTGTGACATACTGCACATTAAGTACGTAGTATAATAAGCACTCAAATATTACTAGTATCTACTCCTTTCTTGTGCTTTATGTGAAATACACATAACATGAAATTTACCATTATATCCACTTTAAAGTGCCTAGTTCATTGGCATTAGGTACATTCACAGTGTTGTACAACCATCACCACTCTCTAGTTCTAGAACTTCTTCACCCCAGACTGAAGCTCTGTGCCCATTAAGCAGTTACCCGCCCCCTAAGCTTTACCCCCTTCCCCCCACCCGCTGGCCACCGCTACTCTGATTTCTGTCTCTATGCATTTGTCTGTTCTGTGATCATTCTTAAATGTACAAACTTTTAAAATGTTTAACCTTTATGGATTTAAGCATTTCCCGCCTCTGAAATGTATTCTAAACCACCATCTTCTTTCATGGCGGGTTAATTTAATCATGATCAGATACATTAGGGTCATCACCTTAGGATGATTCTGTGCCCTCGGCGACTTTTGAGGTTTGTGCAACTCCTTGCCCACATACCCAATGGCTGCAGATCCTCATACTTTAGATTCTCACGAGGATTGAAAATAAAACGTTCTCCGTGGGCACTGTCTTTGCCCGTCAGTGCTGACTCACATGGTGTGCATTGATGCAGCTGAGCCATTTGTCTGGGAGGTGAAATGCCTCTGTATGGCCCAGTAAATGCCTGCTCTTCTGCCCCAGCCTTTCCCTGGGGAACCTCAACCTCCCCTCTTCTCTATCAGCAAGAGCTGCTGCCCAGCCCAGGCAGTTGGTCACTGTTTTTGACTTAGAGAAACAGCCATTCCGTAGGATTCAGCATAATTTTCATTGTTCTTTACAGAGTGTGCTTCATGTATTTGGTATAGATCTAGGTGCTTTATGTGTATAATTTCATTTAATCCCCAAAATGTCTCTACAGTTAGCATTATATCCATTTTATAGATGAAGACGTGAAGGCTCCAGGTAGTTGAGTTCACGTGGCTAGTGAGCAGCCTAGTCCTACCTGGGTCTCTCTCAAGTGTAGCTTTCAGTTTCTGTAAAATCAGATAACCAGACTTAGTGGAATGGCTTTTAAAAGAAGAACAAAAAAGACCAGAACGCTTGGATTTTGAGCTGTCTTCCAGAGATCTTCCTTCAGGGAACAGTATTTGGTGATGCTGTTCTTGGCACTCAATGGTGCCTGTTTCCTTCACATAGAAAAGTGGTTTGTAATTTGCACAAGAAATACACAAACATGTTCTCAGCACAGAAGCTTCAGCCGTCACAGAAGTGCCCAGTGAGGTGTGGACAGCCCTTCATTGCTCCCATGCCTCTGGCTTTGGGGAGCTTGGAGGCCTCTGGGCATCTGAGAGCGGAAACAGCTCCTAAATTAGTGAGTACTGGACGAGGTGCTGAATCGATTGAAGTCGGTCACCTGTGGAAACTTCGCCAGGGGCTGAAGTTCTTATGTATGACTTCATAGTGCACCTGAATGTTGGCTGCATGCCAGGCCTGTGCTAAGGGCTTTTCAGGGACTAGTAACTCTGTGATTCAGGTACTTTCTTGCCATTTTACAGGTAAGAGACCGAGGCTCCTAGTGCTTAACTAACTTGCTGGGAAGTGGCAGAGCTGGGCTTGGAACTCTAGCATCTGACTCCGGAGTCTATACTTAACCACTCGCAGTTACTGCCTCCTTTGTGGTTTACATAGGGATGGTGAACTTCTTTCTTTGAAAGGCTTAAAGTATACAGCTGGGGTAGTTTGTAAAACGCTAGAAACATTAAAGCATTGAATTCTCAGAACTACCTGATGAGGTAGGCCCATTTTGCAGATGAGGTAGCTGAGACTCAGAGGGTAAGAAACTTGCCCACGGCCCGCAACCAGTGTGGCAGGATGGTGCCTGCAGGGGGCCCTTCTTTTGATTATAGCAGCCAGGAGCATCTGGGCCCTGGAGCAGGCATTCTGTATCACAGGGGTGCTCAAACTTTTTAAACAGGGGGCCAATTCACTGTCCCTCAGACCGTTGGAGGGCCGGACTATAGTTTTAAAAAAAACTATGAACAAATTCCTATGCACACTGCACATATCTTATTTTGAAGTAAAAAACCAAAACGGGAACAAATACAATATTTGTGTTTGCATGTGGCCTGCGGGCCATAGTTTGAGGACCCCTGCTGTATCATTTCCTTACCTCCCACACTCAAGGGCAAATTGGTCTGTTCTTTTGGTTTTTAATTATGTCCTGTCCTTTTGGAGAATAGCCTTTTTGTTTCAGCTGCGGTAATTCCTAGTAGGTATGTCAGGGTAATACCCAAGGCTCTGTTTTCTGTCTGATTCTTTTTTTTTTTTAATATGTCTTTATTGATTTTTTTTTTTTAAGAGAGAGAGGAAGGGGTAGGGATAGAGAGATGGAAACATAGAACATCATCAGTCGGCTGCCTCCTGCACACCCCCTGCGGGGGATCGAACCCGAAACCCGGGCATGTGCCATGACGTGGAATCGAACCACGGTGACCTCTTGGTTCCTGGGTCGACACTCAACCGCTGAGCCACACTGGCCAGACTCTATCTGATTCTTTACCCTCCTCCCCTGTCAGTGCCTTCATCTGTCTGTCTGTGATGTGGCCAGTGACCTGTGAGAATGGGTGGGGACTCTGGTCCTTTGTGTAGCACTGGTCCTCCTTGGCTACAAGGAGACATCTGATCTCTCAGGACATCCCTTTCCTGCTGTGGCCCCTCCAGCTTCCAGCCTGTTCCCAAACCACATACGGGTGGTTACTTACATACTCTGGTCTCTTACCAGTTATAAGCCAGCTTTTCCAGTTTGCCTTTGAGATTTAAATCCTCTATAGAACAAATTTATTTTTATTTTCCTTTGTCTCTGTCATTAAAAGACTCTGAACTTAACTATCAGTTTAGACCTCTCTGTTGGTGTTATGTTTATAATTCTTTTTCATTGTAAGCACACCATAGCATAATCTTTAACATTGGGGGAAAAAAGGAGTAAAATTAAGTGCGATTCATCCAGTACCATTTCCCACATTTATTTAGGTTTACTTTGCCTATATTTACATATTTTAAACCATTTGTAATCATGATGTATGATGAGTCTTCCTCTTTGCATTCCTAATTTGGCTAACGGGGTAGTATTTCCCCTGTGCTCATGGTGACAGTCTTGTTTATGGCTTAAACATATCATGGCTTGAATGTTGCAAATCAGGTTACTCTAGATAAGGATCTCTGAAGGATGCATTTCTCAGCTGACCTGAGCACTGATTATTTTCCTCCTAATCTCAAGTCTTGGATTAGCTAGAGTGTTACCTTTACGTTTTCTTTCAAGTGAGGCTGAATTGAGGAGTGTTTGGGAGGTCATTGGGGTGTTTTTCATTATGGAGTTTGCAAAGTACCTGCCGCTCCATAGCTGAGCTCCTCTTGCAGGCCCTTTCATGGTCTGATAGAATAACAATGAAGAGTATTGTGATTATTCTCCGTGTGCCCCTGATCATTCACACGAGGCAGAGGGATTCCTTTGTGAAATTCTTACCACAATTTATATTATGGCTAAAAGGATTCCTTTACAAACTCTTGTAGGTTTCTGAAACTTGCTGTAATGGTTATGCAAACATCCTGTCAACTATTGAACTATTAATCATTGGGGTAGAGACCTGGACGAGTGGGAAGACCATCAGGTGAAAGAGTCAGGTAGACCAGTTTGTGTCCACGCCTGTCACTGTGCCGTGGACTCTGGCCAGCCAGTTACAGGCTTTAGGCCTCAGTCTCTGTATTTCTAAAATGGGGTGATAATTCTGTCAGGGTTGTCGGGAGAGTCAAACATGGTGAGTCTGTGAAGCTTTTGGGCCAGGGACTGG
>NW_005871096.1:6485270-6499441 GCF_000147115.1 Myotis lucifugus
CCTCCCCCCACCCTCCCTCCCTTCCATTCTCTCTGAAAAGCAATGGAAAAAAATTAACATTAGGAGTATAATGTAACTTAGTCCATGCTAGGTAAGTTGTAGGTGTGACCAACACAAAGTTTTAAGCGACCTGGCCTGTGTGGTTAAGGATGCAGAGGCAAGCCAAACGACCCACCGGGAAAATTATATTACGCGTGGGATTTTATGTGGGATACGCTTGAAACGACATGGCAGGGTTCAGAGGTTATTATTTAGGCACATAGAAGTCATTAGCACACAGGTCTCCTAAGACATACATGTTCTTACATACCCAGCAAAGTGAGCTGGATGCGGTGGAGCATGTCTGTGTTCCCTTCGGTTTGAGAGGAGGAGGCAGTGTCTTCTGTGTCAGACTGGGTGATGGGTAGGGAACAGCTCTCTGTTGGAGCTGCTTCCTCTGTCGATTCTCCATCACTCATCCTCAGTTCCCACCTGGGGAAGGGTATTGGCAGGTGGTGCCCTGTCCCGGGGTTCCCTCCCTTCTCCGGGGCCCCAGGGCCTTATCTGTGAACTGAATGAGCTCAGTCAGGAGTTATTCCAACAGCTTTTCTGATGTGATAATTCTGTGATTGCTCCTCTTTCTCGTGCTATCCTCATTCTTTACATTTATTCCCCCTTAGCAAATGCGGACGTGTTAAAGGCCATGGTAGCAGATAACAGCATCGGTGATCCTGAGAGGTGAGTGCTCCTCCCCAGCTATGGGCATTTTCTTCAGTGTGTGCCAGAGCAGGTTTCCCAGCTTTGGCACTGGTGACATTGGGCTAGATAGTTATTTGCTGTGAGGAAGGTCCGGTGCTTTGGGGTTCTTGGCCTCCGCTCACTGGATGCCAGTGTCCAGTGCCCCCCTCCCTCCAGAATGTCTGGGGACCTTGTCTGTGTCCCCTGGAGGCAGAGGCACCCAGGGAGAACTGCTGTGGTAGAGAGTGGTGATGGGGGAAGTGGCAGCCTTGGGGTGGGGGTGGGGGCCTGGGTAGGGTCTCACCTCCAGGACTTACTAAGCATCTTCTTGGGGAAGTTACCTGACCGCTCCGAGGTCAAGTTCCATCTCCTATAAGATGGAGATGACCACTGCACCCCCTTCATTGGGTTATTATAAGGAATACGAAAGACTTCCATGACTCCTCCCTAATTAATTACAGGACTGTATTTCTGTATAATTTCTATATAATTAGTCATTCTCCAATCAGGAGCATTTATCGAGCCTGCTGTGTGCTGGGTACTGTGCTGGATCTGGCCCTTCCAGAACTTTGGCAACGGAGGACTTCGTGTAGTGGGAAAATGGAGATGTGTGACCCCCCCGTGGCAGGTGCTGTAGAACTAAGGGCCTGGGGTGCTAGGGGCGCTGTGGGGCCTGCCAGAGGCCAGGGAAGGTTCAAAGAAGTGCCATCTGAGTCAGGCATGCAACAAGCAGAGAGAAGAGGCAGGGGCTGCATGTAGAAAGTCCAGGAGAAAAGGCCTTGGGGCACGAACGTGTGAGATGCATCTGGAAAGGTCCAGTCTGGGGTGGCCAGAGAACGTGCTGCGGACAGTCGTGAGAAGGGCCAGGAAGGCAAGTTGGGACTGAGTGACGTGGCAAGGAGTTTGGACCTTCCTGCTTACCCTGTGGGTGGTGCACCCAGCATATTTTACTTTTTGCTATATATATATATTTTTAAAGCATATGTATATATATGCATCAATATATATAATTGATTTCTAGAGAGAGAAGAAGAGAGAGAGAGAGAGAGAGAGAGAGAGAGAAACATCGATGTGAGATTGAAACATCAATCAGCTGCCACCTGAACGCCCCCTACCTGGGGATCGAGGCCACAACCCGGGCATGTGCCCTGACAGGGAATCTTACCAATAACCTTTTGGTGCATGGGGGTAACACCCAACCAACTGAGCCACACTGGCAGGGCACATCCAGCATATTTTAAATATTTAACACGTGCTTGTCAAACTGGCCATGTTAGCTTTGCACTTTTCCGAGGTAACTGGGTGCAGGAAGGCCAGCTTAGGAAGCTCTGGTGGGGTCGTTCACAGAGACATGAGCTGTGATTTCTCCCGAGTTCCAGCCCTGAGCACAGACGCCTGGTGTTAGGACCCAGTTAGTGCATGGGATCTTCGCCTCTGTTATCTGTGGGCATCACATGGTGCCTTCACTGGGCTTTATACACAGCGGGTACTTGATAAATGTTTGTGAATGGATGTTGTTAAACTTTTGAATTCAACCTTCTCAGAAGAGAGAACGGAGAGGCACAGAGTAGCATCCCCTGTTTATGTGCATTCCTGAGACTGTTCTACTCTGTGGTGTTAATTTAACATTGTTTTGCCCCAGAAAGCTGCTGCATGGTTGTTGTTGTTGTTGTTGTTGTTGTTTTTTTTTTTTTACCATATAAAGAGCATCCCTGAAGAGCACCAGGAAGCTATTGGCGTCTGTGATATTTGAGAGTATCTTTTCAACCCAGGGCCATAAAGACTGGGTTGTGCAGTCGCAGACTTCCAGGTGCCTTGGGGCTCTGACACAGCCTTAGGTTTCCAGGTGCCTTGGGGCTCTGACACAGCCTTAGGTGTCAGGCTCTGCTGTGACGGATCACCCCACCTGTATCCACTTCCACCAGGTCAGAGGGCTGATTGCCTGTCAGGCTGGCCTGTCCTGTTTTAATTCCTCCTTTTCTAGTGGACCAGAGCCCTGCCATGTGCCTTTTGAAAGGAGCAAATCCCTGGCCTGCATACTTCTGTGTTTTTTTTTTGTTTGTTTGTTTGTTTGTTTTTTTTCAGAGAGGAAGGGAGAGGGAGATAGAAACATCAATGATGAGAGAGAATCATTGATCGCAACCCAGGCATGTGCCCTTGACTGGAATCGAACCCAGGACCCTTCAGTCTACAGGCCTATGCTCTATCCACTGAGCCAGACCAGCTAGGCAATACCTCTGCTTTTTGATATTTTGGGTGATCTCCCTGTTTCTGAAGCACTATGGGATGATTAAGATCATGGTTTCTAGAATTAGACTTCCTAGATTTGGACCTCAGATCCATCACTTACAGCTGTGACCTTGGGTAATTTATTAAGCTTTCCTGAGTCTCAACATTTTTTAATGAGGAAATTGATACCTACTTCATAAGGTCTGTAAAGATGAGTTAAATGAATATATATCAAATGCTTAGGTTATATGTTGGCTATTTTTATTACTGTTATAGACTCCAGCATTTCTTTGGAGCATCACTTTTGATATCTCGACCTAAAAGCTTTCTTTTTCTTCTCCAGAGGATTCTAATTTTTTTCTTAGAGAGAGGGTAAGGGAGGGAGAAAAAGTGAGAAACATCAATGTGAGAGAAAAATCGATTGCCTCTCTCCTGTGTGTCCCAACCAGGGACCAGACCCACAACCTAGTTATATGTCCCAACTGGGAATTGAACCTGCGACCCTTCGGTGTATGGGATGATGCTTCAATCAACTAAACCACACTAGCCAGGGATAAAAGTTTCTTTTTTGATACAATAGTCAATTGGGTCAAATATTCTATCTTAAGTCATTAGGTAATTGGATTGGAATTTAAGTTTATCAATCCTCCAGGGCATCTCATTGCTTAGAAATCTAGGCAGGCACTTTGCTCTGTGTGAGAAATTAGTATGATCACATGAGAATGGAGATCAGTTGTTTAGAATGAAATCTAATACTTCAAAGACAAACAGTGCATCATCATTGGAAGCAGTGTTTAATTCCATTCTTTTTAAAAATATATATACATATTTTATTGATTTTTTTACAGAGAGGAAGGGAGAGGGATAGAGAGTTAGAAACATCGATGAGAGAGAAACATCGATCAGCTGCCTCCTGCACACTCCCCACTGGGGATGTGCCTGCAACCAAGGTACATGCCCTTGACTGGAATCGAACCCGGGACCCTTGAGTCCGCAGGCCGATGCTCTATCCACTGAGCCAAACTGGTTAGGGCTAATTCCATTCTTGAAGTGATAAATCACATTATTGCAATTTAAAATGAGCTGTCATTGCATAGTCCTAAGAGGAATTTGCTGCCTAAGACTAGTACACAAAGCTCATTTGTTTAATAGGAAGAGGCATTTTTTTTTCTTTTGATTCAAATCTGCTTCTTATGTAGCAGGGGGAGAGATTGCCTTAGCTCAGCGGTTCTCAACCTGTGGGTCGTGACCCCTTTGGTGGTCGAACGACCCTTTCACAGGGGTCGCCTAAGACCATCCTGAATATCATATTTACATTACGATTCATGACAGTAGCAACATTACAGTTATGAAGAGCAACGAAAATAATTTTATGGTTGGGTCCCAACATGAGGAACTGTATTTAAAGGGCCAGAAGGTTGAGAACCACTGCCTTAGCTGGTGTTTCTTTTAAGTAACCATTTCTACCTTTTTTTTTCCTTCCCATCTTAGCCCCGTGACCCCCAGCACTCCTGGGAGCCCTCCTGTGAGCCCCGGGCCCTTGTCACCAGGTGGCACGCCAGGGAAGCACATCTGTGGCCACCATCTGCACACAGTGGGCGGTGCTGTCGAGAGAGATGTGTGTCAGCGGTGCAGACACAAGAGGTGGCACTTCATAAAACAGATCAACAAGTCCAAAGAAGGCCGCCCGAGGCGCCAAGGGGAGGTCACGGTCCTCTCTGTGGGCAGGTAAGATTCCTGTGGAGGCTTCGGGTGTGTGTAATGTGGTTGCTGTGCTGTGCGGATCTGTACTGAACTGTTCTCCTTAGCCTGGATCAAGTCATGTCTCTGGACTTTTTAGGAGTTTTCAGGTCTGAGTTCTATATTTTTCCAACAGCAGAGGAATCCTAAGAGGCGGCTATTGCAAGATCAGATGTCAGCTGTATTAATTGAGCTAAAAAACTAATTACTTGCTGTATTAGGGTTCTTCAGAGAAGCAAAACCAAGAAGATAGATATAAATAGAAATAAGTGGAGATTTAGTATAGGAATTGGCTCATGTAGTTATAGAGGCCAAGAAGTCCCTTGAGCCGCTGGCTGGGAGCTGGAGACCCAGGAAAGCTGGTGGTGTAGTTCAGTCCAAGTCCAAAGGCCCGAGGGCCAGGGGAGCCGGTGGTGTAGGCCCGATCCCAGCCTGAAGGCCTGGGGACCAGTAGGCTGATGTTGAGGGCAGGAGAGACACCTGGCCCAGCTCCAGCAAAAGGAGCAAATTCAGCCTCCCGCTGCCTTTGTGTTGTATTCAAGTCCTCAAGGGATTGGTCGATGCCCACCCACACTGGGGAGGGTGATCCTCAGACTATAAATGCAAATGCTAATCTGTTTGGAAACACCCTCCCAGACACACCAAGAAATAACGGTTTTACCCAGTCAAGTTGTCACGTAAAGTTGACACACACACTTGCTGTAATAAAAAAGAGAGAGAACCCATGGACATGGAAACAGTGTGGTGATTGCAGGGTGGAGGTGGAAGAGGGCGAGAGGGGATAAATGGTGATGGGGGGAAAAAAGCCCAATCCGAACTACTTGCAGAATAGAAGTTTCTATTTCCTGGTGGAGATGGAAAGGTGGGTGGGTGTCTCTTCAAGCAGTCACCCAGAGCCCCCAGCTTCTCCGTCGGCGCTCTGCCAGGCTCGCTAGCAGGAGGAGGAAGTGCCGGAGGACCGCTCCTAAGAGGTGTCAGTGAGATGGGCCTGGAGATGGCACATTTCCTTCCACTCGCATTCCACTGTCTAGAGCTCAGTCACTCGGCCACACCTCCCGGTGGGCCAGGAGTCCACACGTCGGCTCCATGTGCATTCCTGAGACTGTTTTCTTTGCGCTCACCTCACCCGAGCCCTAAAGTACCATTTACTTGTGACTCATATGTGATGTGGATCTTGCAGTTCAAGTAATGAACAGCTTGACTATGTGTAGAGCATTTTCTCGGTGTCTGCGGTTTTGGTTTTGAGTCTCCTGCGGGAACTGCACTGCTACTGCCACATCGGTTAAGAGCGTGTGTGCTGGACCAGGCCCCGCAGGCACCGAGCAAAGTTGACAGTAGGGCATCTATGATCCTTCTTTCTCTACTGACAGACTGGGAAGCGTAGCCTGGACGCATTGTATCTCCCTTGTTTGAGTCTCGGCACCACGACTTAAAAGCTCTTGCTTCTCTCTGTGCCTCATTTCCCCCTTAATAAGTTGGGAATGACAACAACACTCACCTCATTGGGTTGCTGTGAGACGAAATAGGATGATTCATGTAGAAGTTTTAGGCCAGTTTTTGGCACTTACAATGCACCCAAGAAATGTTGGCTGTTATTACTGTTTGTTTAATTCGATTGAATTTCATCATGTGTTGCACCAGCAATGAGGGGTAGACTGCTGGGCTGTCTGCCACTTCCAGCAAAACAGTGCAACCCATGACCACGCTGCTTTATTAAGAAGCAGAGTCATGGGAGTTTATGAGTGTGGAATGCGACCAGAACCTGTAGCTTGTTTGGATAAAGCGAATGTTGTTTGCTTTAAAGGAAAATCTGCTGAAATTTTCAACTCCGATTCAATTAAATGCCCCCAGTGCAAGTCTCCTTCTGGGATGCAGAATGCTAGGGGCGTCAGCGTGGGTTACTTAGCGTGTCACAGTGCGACAGAACAGAGTTCTGGTAACCCTTTCCCCTGTCCTCCTTCACTTCCTCCGCCTCTCCTCCTGATGGTGGGTGATCTCATTTTGGACAAAGAAGAGTTTATTTGAGATACTTTTAAGGGAACTTAAGGCCAGAACTAGAGAGAAGTTATTATGAGAAAGACCTTAGGGATTCGTGACAATAGACTAGAAATGGAAAAACAGTCAAATTGAGTAAATTTCTTTAACTTCTCAATCTTGATGAAAAATCTCTTCTTTAATTTTTTTCCATAATCCTTAATGAAAATTAATCCAAATTTGCTTTAAAGAAAAAAGACAAAAACTAGGCACAAAAACCCTACTACCAACTGATACTGATAAAATACATAGTTGGGGCTTCTATGGCTATGTGTGTGTGTGTGTGTGTGTGTGTGTGTGTGTGTAGAGAGAGAGAGAGAGAGCTGACCCTCTGACAAATGTATCTTTGACTAAGGCAGTTTCTGAGTGAACATTTTGGTTACGTCATTACATTCGTCTAATTTGCAAACTGGTTATGTTTTTCTCCAGCCAGATGTTAAAGCTCATGTGGTCGTTAGAAACCACAACTCAGAGGCTGAGTGATATTTGGGTACCGCGTCTGTAATGCGTTTTCCATGCTCTGTGAAGTGCCCAGCATTGTCTGTGATGTGCTGAGTGAAAATGAACCGGGACGTTGGGCAGGGACAGGGAATTTACTGTTGACTGGGGTGTCTTCTGTTGCTGTCCTGACTTTTGGCTGAGTTCATTTGGGATCCTCTAGGTGGGTGGTTTTTGATTTACTCATCATTCTTGTTTCCTGAAAGAGCAAACATACCCTTTCTGCCCCTCAGGTTTAGAGTTACGAAGGTGGAACACAAGTCCAATCAGAAGGAGCGGAGAAGTTTGATGTCGGTCAGTGGGACTGAGAGCGTCAATGGGGAGGTGCCTGTGACCCCTCAGAAGAGAGAACGGAGAGGCACAGAGTAGCAGGTGAGTTGTCGTTGTGTGTGTGTGTGTGTGTGTGTGTGTGTGTGTGTGTTTTTACTGATGTAAATAATGCAATAAATAAGTAAATAGAAGGGACAAATTTTCCTTACAGAATTCCAATAGTATATTTAGATACTCCTCTCTATAGAAGGTGAAGCGTAATTCCCTAGGGGATGGGCTAGGTTCCGTGATATGCTTCCTGAAAATGGAGTAGGGAAAGGGAAAAAATATTAACTTTATTATTTTATTTTATTTGCTATTTTCACTATATTTTCATTTATACTGATACAAAACATACAGGTAGAGATGGAGAATGATCATTTGGTAGTCATGGAGACGAGGACATTTTATTTACAAATCTTCCCCCATCTCAGCCATCTCACTGATGGCCAATCAGGGTTGCCATTTCTGACTGGTTCTGGATGGAATGTTGGGATGTCATCGGTCTGTTGTGGCTGGAGGCTCCATGGTGACCAGGCAGTCCCTGTCGGATGGTCCATGGAGGGGCTGAGGTCCTCTGTAGAGCTGGGCTCTGGGCCCGTCTTTGGGAAGCTGGGTGAGGAGGCGGTGGAGCTGCTGCCCAATGGCCAGAGCCCACACCTCCCTGTCCATATCCTCCCGTGGGAGATATTGGTGTGTCCACCTGTAGGTGAGTGTAGTTTTGGTGGCATTGGGGTTGGGGCGGTGCTTGGTGGGGGTGGGGTACTGGGAGCCTCTCCAAGGTGTGGGGGAGAATAGGAATGACTTGGCAGGGAAATGACAATGCTTTCCTGCAACTGGTCGGACTGGAGAGGACTGAATGTGATCACTTGTGTGTCCTGAGGCCACAAACTTGGGTGCCTCCTGAAGCTTGGCCTACATGATAAAGAGGCAATGTGGAGTGGTGGGGATTGTGGCAAACCAGAAATCACATAAGCCATTTATCAGTTTGCATTTCCAGAAGTCACTTAATGTTGCTAGATCTTACGCAAAAAAAAAGTGAAGTCTAGGCTTTTTAAATGTGAAATCACCGCAGGTTTTTAAACATTAGCAGCATATTAAATTTCTTTTAAAAAATCATGCAGACCAAATGAAATGGAACCTTGTCATCATGTCTAGGTAAACCGTGGTTTGTAAAAGGCTAGAGAAGCTTCTTCCATTAATTGAATTGGAACCCAGTTTTCTTCAATGTACCATCATTTTAAAACACTCCCAATAGGGATATTACTCTTTCCACCAAATATTTCAAAGCAATTTCAAAGCAAAAGTAAACGCTTCTTGTTGGGCAGTTTTAATTTTGGAAGATACGTTATTGCTTTAAAAAAAAGAAGCCCCTATTAATTTGATACTGGCTTAGCTTTTATCTTACTCCTTTCTTTCTGTTCTGGCTTGAATAGCATTCATCCTTTTCATGTTTCTTATTATACGTAAAAGGGACTCGGGAGCGATCGTGGTCCAGAGCTCTGATGAGAGCCTGCACATGAAGGCAAAGGGAGGGGAGGGCGGGCGTGGGCAGTGGGCTGCCGGGGTCTCTGGAGGCCCTGGGAAAGAGCAAGGTGGAACCTGAGCCCCGGATTAGGCGGCCAGGCTCAGATCCCAATTTGCCACTCACCAGCTCCGGGACCTGGGCAAGTTGCTTGGGCTTTTAAAAAATAATTTTAGAGAGAGAGAAAGAGAGACATTGATTTATTGTTCCACTTGTTCATGTATTCACTCACTGGTTGTCTCTTGTATGTGTCCCATGCAGGTGTCCAACCCATAACCTTGGCGTTCTAACCTGCTGAGCTACCCTGCCAGGGTTTGGTTCTTTGGCTTTTCATGCCTCACTTTCTTCACTGGAAAATAGAAATAGTGTTACCTGCTCCGAGGGTGGCAGTGAGATTTCCGTGAAATAACTTGAGGCCCAAGGCCCGGCGCATGGAAATCTCAGTCAGTGCCGCTGATTAGTATTTGTTCCTGCACTTCTGGTCGGTGTTCCTGAGTTGCGGGAAGAAGTGGCTTTTGATAATCTCCCAGGTCCGAGGGGTTGGGCATGGCCTGGGAGTACTCTGGGAGAATGCACTCCTGAATTCTGTAGGCATAGGCTTTCTAGTGCAAGAAATTAAAAGTTTCTCTCTCACATCGATGTTTCTCTCTCTCCCTTCCTCTCTTTCTAAAATCAATAAAAACTATTTGGAAAAAAATTAGGGTGTGCCATATTGGGCAGTGCAGACAGAACATGTCCAGCATTGCAGACAGTTTTATTGGACAGACAGCAGACGGTAGATGGGACCTTAGATGTTGGGATTGGAATCCTAAGTGACTGGTAAATTAGAGAAGCATTCTGATTAGTCGTGGGGGCACGTCTGGCTGGGAAGAGAAGCGTCTGGCCGGGAAGAGAAGCGTCTGGCCATGCAAGTCTGGGTGAGGAAGGCCCAGCCAGCTTAGCTGTAAAGTGAGCTTGGGTTTAGTGCGTCTGCAAATGACAGTGTGTGGAGAGACGGAGCAGACCATGCGGAAAAGGCACGGCTGGTCTTCAGGCAGGAAGTGCCACGCTCAGCCTGATTAGAGCCTTGTCAGGGTGCCTGGCCTGCTGCCTGGAGAGAGGACCTGGAGATTTAGGGAGATTAAAAGAATTAGGATTGCTCAGCTGGTTTTCTTAGTCCACATGTACCTGACTATAGGAATTTGATCTAATCATCTGACATCCTGGCCTCATTTAACTGGTTTAAATGTGATGTTCCCTGCAAAGCACATAACCATGCACAGGATTTTGTGAGAGAGCATTGAATCTGATCAGAAGACAGATGCTCACGTCCTCACTTCCCCACTAGGAAACTGTACTTGACTGCCTGTTCTCTGCTCCCTTGATGTGAATAGGATATTACATTTACTGACTAAGGCAAGTGCCAACAGAGTGGCATGCAGTTGGCTCTCAGTAGACCTTAGTCATATTGTGTTGCATCGTCCAAATCGGCTCAGGAATGATTCAAGAAGGGAATGCGTTTTCCTAGCCCTCCACTGGTAATTCATTTTGAAATTAAAATTAACATTTTGTTATGGAAATTTTCACACAAACTCAGAAGTAGAGAGAATACTATGAATGCTCATGATTCATGGAATAAGAGTTCCCAGCAAGCATCTGGGGAGTTTAGAGTCCAACCCAGGCAAGCCTGGCCTGGAGGCCTATACTTCCCGGCTCAGCAGGTCCTGGGGCAGCAGGTCCTGTGGGTGGGGTCTGCTGGGGCTGGGACCTGGTGAGTGACCGTGTCTGAGGACCCAGCAGGGAGTGGACTCTAAATGGACCGCAGGGAATATTCACTGACCTTTAAAAACATGTATGTGTTCAGTGAAAGTTTTCTTGCTGGATTTTATATTTCTCATCCCCAGAAAGAGTGTTTAGCATATTTAACAACTTCATTTTCCAAGAGGCAAGATCCTGAAACTTTTCCTCCTGGGCCCAAACCTCTGGCTCTGGACTGAATTGAAAGATGTGCTCTAAACTATGACTAATACAATAAGACAGGAGGATTACGTGTTTTTTGTGCAATTTAATACAGTGTTTAGAGGTTTTCTTTTCCCTGAGAAATGTTTTTGTTTCAATTTGGGTTTTTGGCCAAATCATTTTACTGTTATGCCTGTTTTAGTGTAGAATTGATTCAAATATTTAAAATATGTCTATTCATTGGTTAGGTTTCTTTATTTTTTTTTTTTAAATTAGGTGGCTGGTACTAGAAACCAGACTTATTATTCTAAACAACGTTATCAAGACTGGGGCAGGATTTCTCTCTCTTTCCTTCTCTTTTTAAAAAACAAAATCAGTTGATTCTTTCCGCCCGGTCTCCTTGGCCTGTGCAGCAGAGATCGGACTTGCCCCTACCTGGTTTATTTTGGCAATGCCGTTAGAGTGGTTTCTTTTTTCCACAGAAAATGTGTTTTGATTTCTTCTTAGAAGAATACGCTTTTGTTCTTCGAAGTTGCATAAATCGAATTGCTTTCAGGCTGCAGACGCCCCTGCCTGGTCTTCGTTATCACTGGTCTCCACTTCTTAATGGTGACACTGTCGTGCCCTGGCCGGGTGGCTCCATTGGTTGAGTGTTGTCCCGTGGCACCGAAGCATCGCAGGTTCGATTCCCCGTCAGGGCACATACCTAAGTTGCCTGTTCGATCCCCTGTAAGGGCAAGTACAGTAGGCAACCAATTGATGTTTCCCTCTCTCTCCCTCTTCCTTCCTTTCTTAAAATAATAAAAATAAAAACATGTCCTTGGGTGAGAATTTAAAAACAACAATATTTAGACATATAAGCATGTGCTGAAATTGACTTTATAGAAAAAATGACACTGTCGTAAGCATTCTGTATTGCACATTTTTGAAGTTTATACTCTTTTTTCCCATTTTATGGTAGGATCTTACTGCAAACATTGATTTTGAAAGTTTAGATAGTATTTTTTTTTAACAAAAAAGTTATAATAGTAGACATCTCTTTATTTTAAAGCGTATTGAAATTCTTATATTCTAATTTAAGTAAATTTTAGTGATTAAAAGCTGAGTTTTAAGCTTCTTAGGTTTAGACATTTTTGCTGAGATATTTTTGTTATTATTTTAAATCATTTTTTAATTTTTAATTACTGTTGACATACATTATTATATTAGTTTCAGGTACACCCCAGTGATCAGATATTATATAACTTAGTGATTCCCCCCAATAAATCCCGCACCATGCCTAGTTATTACATTATTGACTATATTCCTTATGCTGTACTTTACATCCCCATGATTATTTTGTAACAACCAATTTGCATTTCTTAATCCATGCTTAGATTTAACTTTAACTGCTACTAACTACAAATGATTTTAAACAAATTAACCTCTCCAAGCCTCAGGCTCTTCATTTTTAAAATGGGTTTGTTGTTGGATTTAAATGTCATAATGTATGTGGAGAGTTCTTAAATGAGTCCTTAGCATTAGTATTTACTAAATATTCACTATTATCAATACTTTTCATCCCATTCTTAGTGCCTTAGTTATTAACCGCTTCCTCAAGCATCAGCTGTAGGTTCTGTGAATCCCCCCCCCCTTTTTTTTCTTATAAACATTAGAGCTCTGGACTCTTATGACATCTCAGAATAGAAATTCGGCAAGTTCCTTAGGATTTGGGCCACTGTCTTGCTTGTGTTAAGAGGGCCTTGGAAATAACCATCCCTCTCTTCCTGGAGGTGGAATGAGAATTAGTTACAAGGCAATGGAAAAGTTTGGTGCTGGGGTCCAGCCCCAGCAGGTCCAGGGGTTCCCAAAGGTGTGGACGGAGTCGGCGAAGAAGGAATGACACGGAGGCAGCATTCAGTTGATCAGCATAGTTGGGTTCTCTAGCCAGGATCTCCAGCCAAGTTTTGTCCAGGTTCTCTTGCCATGTTCTCTCGCTAGGTTCTCCAGCCAAGTTCTGTAGCCATGTTCTCTCGCTAGGTTCTCCAGCCAGGTTCTGTCTCTAAGTTCTTCAGCCAGGTTCTGTCTAGGTTCTCCAGCCATGTTCTGTCGCCAGGTTCTGTCTAGGATCTGTTGCCATGTTCTCTCGCTAGGTTCTGTCTCTAGGTTCTGTGTTCTGTTGTCTTATTACATCTGTATTTATACCACTTGATTTTAATCCTGTCAATTTCTATTCCAAAGGTTAGGGCATTTCTTGTCTCCATTCCAGGGAGTAAAGATTATGTAGCTTAAGGGTGATTGTTCGTAGTTAAAGTGATTAACTACCCGCCTGGCATTTAGGTAAGGGGTTTTATTCCCTCCCTAACTTCAGGGAAAAATTCCTACCTGGGGAAACAACCTTTCTCGGAGAGGTGACCTTGGTTAAAACACATAGCGCCAAGAAGGGGAGCAAACATATTAAAACAATATGCCATATACGCCAGGTCCCTTGAAACATGTGCTGTGCAGATGTTTCTTCTCTGCAGCGACTGTGTCAAGCAGCAAGGATGGACCGGCTCCCGGCAGTACATTGCATCTGGTCTTCTGTCCTATAAGTCAAGCCTGACATGCTGACTGGGTCAGATGTACCATAGACATTCTATAGACAGATTTGTTCTACTGTTTCTTCCTGGTTGATGTTAGCCTGTTCTCTGATTCTCTGCACTTTAAATAATATGGAAGTTGATCTAAAAGTGCTGATTGGATTCAAGATAAATATCTTTGACTGGAATACCTCAGGGACAAGATTATATACTTCATATTTTGATACATCAAGAGATGAACAATATATAATTGCTGCAAAATTTATGATGCTAAGATTGATCATTGGTTTAGAGCAGCAATTTTCAACTGGTGTGCTGTGGCACCCTGGTGTGCCACAAGAATTTTTAAAACATACAGTACCTGACTATATAGACAGGGACACTAACATATTTTCCCTTAGATTGTCAAATAAAAAAATGACAACAGCCAACACAACAATAGTCATTTTTTTGTGAATGAATTAAAATTATACCTATTTTTTGTCAGGTCAGTCAAAAATATATTTTTTGGTGTGCTGCAGAATTTTTCTAATTAAGTTTATGTATTCCACGAGATGAAAAAGGTTGAAAATCACTAGTCTAAGGTAATGATTACTTGACCCATCTTGAGACACACACAA
>NW_005871096.1:6499541-6564339 GCF_000147115.1 Myotis lucifugus
GTGTCCTTGGATAAAACACATAGCGCCAAGAAGCTGAGCAAACGTATTAAGAACAGTATGCCATATCCGCCAGGTCCCTTGAAACATATGCTGTGCAGATGTTTCTTCCCTGCAGCGACTGTGTCAAGCAGCAAGGATGGACTGGCTCCTGGCAGTTTGGCTGACTTATGTCCCTGTCATTATAAAGATCAGAGGGTGGTCCCGAGGACTGGGAAGCTCTGCACCTGGGCGGCTCTGCACCTGGGCTGCTCTGCACCTGGGCTGCTCTGCACCTGGGTCGCTCTGAACCTGGGCCGCTCTGCACCTGGGCGGCTCTGCACCTGGGCTGCTCTGCACCTGGGCTGCTCTGCACCTGGGTCGCTCTGAACCTGGGCCGCTCTGCACCTGGGCGGCTCTGCACCTGGGCGGTCTGCACCTGGGCCACTCTGCTGCAGCTCCCTCCGCTCCTGAGCATGGTGGCCAATCACAAGGTCAGCTCTCTTGACCTTTGGTGCCTTCACTTGCTCCTCTAACAGGGAGGGAAAGGCAAGCTTTCCCCTTCCTTTGGGGGAGTGTGGTGGAGGGACCCGTGGAGCCTCCCCGCAGCTGTGTTGCTTTATTTGCTGTCGGGCATTTTTGGTTAACTCCCCAGGGAAGGAGAGGATGGTGAGAAACCTCAGATACCACTAATATTCTTCTCCATCGCATATAATTTTTTCATGGTAAAATACGTATTTTTTTTAAAAAAGCAAAAGGATCTCAGGTTTAATGGAAGCTACTTCGTTCAATTCATTGGTCTTCAAGGGGACAATGATACATACATTTACAAAAAGAAGCTGCACCCTTATGAGTGATGGGTGATGATCTCTCCACATTCCACATGAGGAACGGGCTCAGAAAGATTCACTTTTCCCAGATCCCGGGCTAGGCAGTGAGAGGGCTTGGATGGGGAGAAATCCATACTTTGGAGCCAACATGCTCAGTGACTTTGAAGTTCAGGGGAGCTTTGCTTTCTCCAACAAGTGGAGAAACTCCTTGCTCAACTTAGCCCAGTTGATTACATTAGTGATCATTTTGGCAGGATCATCCGTCACCAGGCAGGGCCTCCTTTGGGCTCCTGTGGGGACCTCCTGATGCTGTTTGGCTGTTCAAGCTGTGCCTGGACCAGGTCCAGTTTGCTCACGGTTCTCTTTTCTTACAGGTAGACTAAGATCATAGACATGATCTCAAAGGAGCTATGATTGCTAGTTCAGGTCAATTCAGGCATAATTATATCGATTAAAAGTATTTGTTGAACCCCTACTCTGTGCCAGGCACTGTGCCTGGCCTTAGGGATGCGGCATTGTGGCAGACAGACAGACAAGGGCCATGTTCTCATGGAATTTCTGTTCTGGCATTAATAGTAGAATTTTCTCCCTATTCCCTGGCTCCCTCGTTTTAGAGTAAGGAGGCCCTAGGACAGTGATGGCAAACCTATGACACGCGTGTCAGAGGTGACACGCGAACTCATTTTTTTGGTTGATTTTTCTTTGTTAAATGGCATTTAAATATATAAAATAAATATCAAAAATATACATCTTTGTTTTACTATGGTTGCAAATATCACAAAATTTCTATATGTGACACGGCACCAGAGTTAAGTTAGGGTTTTTCAAAATGCTGACACGCCGAGCTCAAAAGGTTCGCCATCACTGCCCTAGGAGGTTATGTATGTTGTTCAAGGTCATGCTGATCATTAATTCCAGAGCCTGGACTGGCCCTCCCTGGTGGTTTAGTCCCTTCACCGCCTCCAAAGTGTTGGATGTTGAACATGCACACAATAATTGAAAGTCTTAAAAAATGTAAGCCTTCACCCATTCTCCACCCCTTCCCCCTGCACACAGATCACTCCCAGGCCCCTTTCCAAGAGGGGCCTGCAGATGTCGGCGTCCTTGGTATCCTTCCAGGGTTGCTCTGAGCATGTACACATGCTTGTGCAGCATGTGTGTGTGGATGCACTTCCCCTTTTGGTTGGAACTGATGACTGTTGGATTTGTACTCCTCCCCCAGTGCTTGAGTTATGAAGAGTGAATGCTGGGATGCATTTGAAAAGTTCTGTGCCCTGTTTGTTCCTTGTTGTTGGAAATAGCTCCAAAACACTTAATGCCGTTTTGGGTGGACCTAAAAACATACTTTGCTGTCATCGCTATGATATTCTAAGTTATTCTTCCACAGCCTTGTTCTGTGCACAGAAGAGACTAAAACATATTTGTCAGCATTCCCAGAACTGAGACAACATGGGAACCAGAGCCTTTTGTTTTGTTTTGAATTGCCACCAGAGCCAGCCATCTTCTCTCCACACACACCTCCCACAGGGGCTGCTGCGGGCCCTCCCTGTTGCTGACCAGAGATTGACCCCCTGACCCCTCAGGGAGCTTTTCTCTTCTCCCTCAGGGGCCCTGTCATTTGACCACAACTTAAGAAAGAGGAGCCATGGCCTCTGCCCTTTTCACCATAGGAACTGCAGAGCTGGGCACTCGCGGAGACTTTGCGGGACCCAGAGGCGGACCTGCGGGGCTCCAGGGAGGCAGAGAATGAAATGCTCTAGGGGACAGTTTTGCCCAGGACGAGAAAGAAGAGGGAATTAATAGCTACAAACTGGGTCTTTATTGTTATTAATTTGTAACTTGAGGCTTTGATCTTGACTCACATTAAGTAGTTTAACTAAAGAGCAGTACCTGCTTTCTCCAGGAGAGCATGCGGCCCGTGGGCCGCGAGTTTGACATGCTTGCTGTAGTGCCTCCATGGCACAGGCTCTCTGTGCCCCAGTCACGTTTCAGCTGTGTAATTCCGGACAGTAACTCAGCCTCTCGTGCCTCAGCTTCTCCATCTGGAAAGTGGGATGATGATGATACCGCCCACCTCTTAGGGATGCTGTGCTTGGCACTCAGTGCTAAGTAGGCAAATGCTAGATGTTACTACTGTATTATATCAAGCCCTACTATACACTTAGCAAATAACCGTATAAAAGTTAATTTTAAAAATATTTCTTAATTTTTCTGCAACTCAGAGAGGCCAGGTTGGACATAACCTATGAGGTGTAGGCTATTCATTTGATGCTCAGTTAGAGGCTCTGATGGCCGGTCAGCGGAACTCAAGCTCACAAGCTAATGTCTAACTTGTTTGCGTTCCTCATTAGCAAGACCTGGTACTATTCAGAATAATAAGCTTTTCTACCTGTATCTATGGAGAGAGAGACATTGCCTCCCGCATACGCCCCAACTGGGGCCTGGGATTGAGCCTGCAACCCAGGTATGTGCCCTTGACCAGGAATGAAGGGCATTGAATCATAGTTGTGTTGAGACTAATACTGCAGAACTGCATTTAAATATTTCCTAGGCGAATCCTTATTTTCCCAGATACAGCACCATTTTTCATGTCAATCACATTTTACTTGGAACAAAGTGCTCTGACTCTCACTGTCGCAGGGCTGGTAAGTCACAGTGTTCACTTACTGTCACTTGGGCAACCCATTTTTGCTAAATCTGAACACGTTTAAGTTGCTGTGAGGACCTGACTCAGTAAGGAGCAACCTTTAGGCTTCCTAGTGAGATCCAAATCTAACGTCGGAAACTCCAAGCTATCGGAGTGCAGCATCTCACCGGCATTGCTCAGTGAAGAAGGCAATATAATTGGCAGGGATATACATTTTATCCCTATGCTGTTTCCTTTTTTTTTTTCTTAATCCTCACCCAAAGATGTATTTTTATTGATTTTAGAGAGGAAGGGAGAGGGAGAGGGAAACATTGACCCATTGACTCCCATATGCACCCCAACCGGGGATAGAATCCGCAGCCTGGGTATGCGCCCTGACTGGGAATGGAACCTGTGACCTTTCAGTGCATGGGACGATACTCCAACACACTGAGCCACACGGCCGGGCATCCATATACTACTTTAAAAAGCTATTTCCATTTAAAATGGAAAGAAATACCTATAAACATTTTATTTTTCCTGGATTGACCCACATATATAAAAAGGTGCTAACTATTGATATTTAAAAAAAAAAACTCAACTTTTAATCATTAAACTCCTTCCTGAAGTAGGAGCTGTGATGTGATTTATAATAAGAATATGTATTTGGTCTTCATACCCAGTCCTGGCACAGAGCTAAGGAAAACCTTGATATTTCTAAGTGGTGAAGGCCAAAGAAGTCTTCTTGTGTTACTGAGGTCACCTCGTAAAGCCCCTAGGTGACCATGTGACTGGAGGGTTGGAATTTTCCTGTGTGTCCCCCCTTCACTCCCAGTCACTCACACACACACACACACACACACACACACACACACACACGTTGGAATTAAGTGCACAATCCTTTCAATACACAGAAGATGCAATGTTCATTAACCATGAAAAATGCCCTACCTTACTAATAAATAAACATAAACTGAAATGAGATCACCTTTTGCTTTTCTGTTGGGGAAGAGGAACGTTAACACTAGCATTGTGATATAACCGATTCTGCAACCTGCAGAATCTGCAGTTTTTAATGTTTGAGCCAGTTCTAAAGTATGTGCTACTGATCATTCTGAGAGCGCTGACTTAAAGAGACTGCATGGATTAACACGTTAAGCCCCACGTCAGTCACCGGTGACTGACACTATACTTTCTGTCCGGAAGATAAAACAGGCTGGGAACTTAACATGTTAACCTAGGTTAACATGGATCTATTGTACTTTCTAAATAAACATGGAGCCTGGCCGGTGTGGTTCAGTGGTTGAGCATCAACCTATGAACCAGGAGGTCATGGTTCGATTCCTGGTCAGGGCACATCTGGGTTGTGGGCTCGATTCCCAGTGGGGGAATATGCAGGAGGCAGCCAATCAATGATTCTCTCTCATCATGGATGTTTCTATCTTTCTCTCCCTTTCCCTTCCTCTCTGAAATCAATAAAAATGTATTTTAAAAAATAAATAAGTAAACATGGAGCCTTTACTAAACTACAGAGGTATGAATATAAATTTATAAAATTTACCACAAAGTTTAGAGCAGAGCAAGATGAAAGACTGTAGACACCCACTGTGCCTTCTGGTATCTCCTGTTGCTCTCACCTGGCAAATTGACGGTCCGTGCAGGCAGCACTGCGGGGAGAGCCTGCTGTCCCGTGGTCAGTGCTTTCCACGAGAGACGGCCAGCACATAACCACAGTGCTGACCAGAGCTTGGCACTGAGGAGTTCGATCTTGCAGGTGACAGGTTACTGGTGAGAGATCACATCCTGTAGCTATAGGACTTGAGCATGAATATTACTGCTGCAATTTTAGCTGTTTCTATAAATAACTTTCCCCATTTATGTTATTTAAAAGTGTTCTAGCAAATCCTCCAGCCAGCTAAGGGGTTCTGTAGGCTTGTATCTCTTCACTGCCGTACAGCTGCACTTTTGAACGGGGTGCCTCGTAGGTGCAGGTTTCTAGCATCATTTCCCTGTTGCTGTGGGGCCACGATGACGCCCCAGGGCGGGCCCTGCTGGTGGTTCCAGGTCCTGGGTTCCTTCCTGTTGCCCCACAGGTGGGGGTGGAGAGGGGAGGGCCCCAGCAGATCTCGGAGACGCCTTGGGTGTCTGTGGTGCCTGGTGTGCCGCCCGGTGTGGGGTGACTGTAACATTAGTGTGTGTGGCCTCGGGCAGGCTGTGAGCCCGTGAGCCTCGGTTTCCTCCTAGGAGAATGGCAGTGACATTGACTCCTGTAGTCATTGGACAGATTGTCACTGAGTCCCCGGGGGCTTCCCCGGGAGCTTAGCAGGGCCCTGCCCGGCACAGGGAGCAGCTGCGAATGCCAGCTCCTGTGGCTACGGTCCTTTCCTTCCTTCACACCTGCCCTTCGAGGGCTTAGTACTTACGTTTCTAGCATCTTCAAACACGTTTGTCATTTTTAAAGGGACCTTTCTAGAGAATCCTTTTTAACGAGGGAAATATATGTCTTAATCAAAAAGGTACAGAAATTCCCTCTCCCTTATCTGAAGTTTTACTTTTAAAGTGAGAGTCTGTCTCCTTAGCGTGATGAAATCTCATGCCGTCCTGCTCTGTTCTGCCCGGGACGTGAATCATCCCTCTGCCCAGCGTATTCCGCACCCCGCCCATTAGTCACTCGGCAGTCATCTCCGTTACCAGAGGGACTGTCACGGTATCGCAGAGCTTGTGTTCAGGTAAACCTTACTCCTCTTCCTGTGCCTGATTTCCAGATTAAACTTTATCATAGGGATGTGCATAGGGGAAAAACATAGTAGATGTATATAGGGTTCAGTACTGTCTGTGGTTTCAGGCATCCACTGAGGGTCCTGGAACGTATTGCTCTGTGGATAAGGGGCGACTACTATATATGTGGCTTTGGTGGAATCATGGCTTTATCTTCATAATTAGACTTGTGTAGCATGCAATCAACTTTAAAGAAAAAAAATGACCTCTTTATTCTTTTCAGATTAGTCTTTAAATTTTTTTAAAGAAAAAAAAAAATCTAATCTAATAAAAGAGAAACATGCAAATTGACCAGCTACACCCACAAGCCACACCCACCATCCAATCAGGAGCAAATATGCAAATTAACCCAACTAAGATGGCGGCGGCCATGGAGCTGGAGTGAGCAGGAGGATTGGGTTGCCCACAGCGATGGAGGAAGCCAAGCTTCCCGCCTGCCCTGCTGGCCCTGAGCTCCGCTCATGGCTACAATGTTTCAATTATAGAAGATAAATAAATCCCAGATACCTGCTTCTAGCCCGCGGCCCCAGCCAGCCTGTAAATGGCCATCAGCCCCTCACCCAGGCTGGCTAAGCACCCCAGTGGAACCTCCATCCTGAAGAGGGTGTGGCCAGCCTGAAAACAGCCCTCAGCACCCCACCCAGGCTGGCCACACCCCCATGGGGTAAGGGTCCCCACTAGGGGGCTTGACCAGCCTGAAAATGGCCCTTAGCCCCTCACCCAGGCTGGCCAGGCACCCCAGCAGGACCCTAACCCTGATCCAGGACACCCTTCAGGGCAAACCAGCCAGCCTCCACCCATGCACCAGGCCTCTATCCTATATAATAAAAGGGTAATATGCAAATTGACCCTAACAGCAGAACCACTGTTTATGACTGGTCACTATGACACACACTGACCACCAGGGAGCAGATGCTCAATTCAGGAGTTCTCCCCTGGTGGTCAGTGCACTCCCACAGTGGGAGCTCTACTCAGCTACAAGCCAGGCTGACGGCTGCCAGCACAACGGTGGTGGCGGGAGCCTCTCCCGCCTCCTCAACAGCGCTAAGGATGTCCGACTGCAGCTTAGGCCTGCTCCCCGCTGGCAAGTGGATATCCCCTGAGGGCTCCTAGGCTGCCAGAGGGATGTCTGACTGCCAGCTTAGACCCGATCCCCCGGGAAAGCGGGCCTCAGCCAGCAGGTGAACATCCCCCGAGGGGTCCCAGACTGCGAGAGGGCACAGGCCGGGCTGAGGGATACCCCCGAGTGCACAAATTTTTGTGCACTGGGCCTCTAGTATATATATAATTGATTTCAGAGAGAGAAAGGGAGAGAAAGATAGAAACATCAATGATGAGAGAGAATCATCCTGTGGCTGCCTCCTGCACGCCCCCTACTGGGGATTGAGCCTGCAGCCCAGGCTGTGCCCTGACTGGAATCAACCCTGACCTGGTTCATAAGTTGACGCTCAACCACTGAGACACACCTGATGGCCAGATCACTCTTTGATGGTCTACATTTCTGCCCATCAGTCTTCACGGGGGAAATGGTCACACTTGGATTTATGCATTGTCTTTTCAATATAAGGAAGTTGTGCTTAATTGCTTCCAGCTTGAGCATTCACTCATACGAGATTGTAATCACCAAAAGAAAGAGGGGGCCGGCTTGTTAAAATGGCGGAGTCCCCTGATGGGAAATGTGCATAATGGTGGGTGGATCGATTGTCCTCCCTCCTGTCCACGGCTGCTGGCCTTCCCACGTTTACATCAGCCTCGTCATGGTTCTGACTGCTCTGAGACCCTGTGGAAGGCACCTTTGAACAGGAATGTGCTGTGGTAAAGAAATGCCACTTTAAAGCCTGTGTTTGTTTATTAATGTGGATATATTCACAATTGTAGCGTGAGACAAGAAGGAATTTAACACTGTGGACATGCATGTGACACAGCCCCAGCGTAAGGCCACAGTTGGAACTTTATAAGCCACAGCACGCGGTGTCTTCTTTCCCCTGGGGTGTCATCCTGGTCAGACAGGGATTTAGCTGGAAATTGAGAGCTGCTGTGCTGGTCACGTGCTGCCTGATAATCCGTGTGTGTTTGCAGAGAGAGAGAGAGAGCGAGCTCAGGACGGCGAGTCAGTGCTGAGCAGCTTGTAATAGAGCTTTTAAAAAGGTTATCTGCCCTCTCCCTCGTTTTTATTTGCTTAGTTCCTTGTATGAAGATGTTGAGCAGCAATTCGTATTTTTCCCTTCTCCTTTCAAAGACACTGTGTACAGTGCAATTTTAACCCGTCCCAGAAGGCAGTGTGATGGTGGCCATGATCCAGAGAACTCGCCCCGGGGCATGTGCTGACTGCTTGGCTCTGTGTTAAGCATATACTTATATCACCTCTGTCAGACCCCATTGCCCCACGAGGGGGTGCTGCAGGTCCACAGCTAGTCATGGGGTCTGGCTTCACGTAGACCCATGTTCCTAGCCCAGCCCTCCATCTTGCTCACCCACCCCCTTCTTTTTTTAAAAAAAATATATTTTATTGATTTTTTACAGAGAGGAAGGGAGAGAGATAGAGAGTTAGAAACATCGATCAGCCGCCTCCTGCACATCTCCCACTGGGGATGTGCCCGCAACCCAGGTACATGCCCTTGACCGGAACCGAACCCGGGACCCTTCAGTCTGCAGGCCGACGCTCTATCCACTGAGCCAAACCGGTTTCGGCTCACCCACCCCCTTAAAGTTGGTCAAATCTGTGCAAAGAACTAGAAATGGGAAGTTGTCCTACTTGGGAATGAAAACTCTTACTGTGATGAAACATTATATGCTAGGCCTGACATCCCTCACCCTTGACCTTGTTTTCCTTGATGCAAAAAAGTCTAGGTCTAAGGGAGCAGATGATAAAAGGAGACATAAGAATAGTTGACTACCAATGGTCTAATTTGAAGTTTTATTGGGAAAATTCTCTCTTCTTTTTCTTTTAGGACCATTTTTTCTATTTTCTATTTTAGAAGAACTTACACTACAGAGCCCTCGAGGTTCAGGGCAGACCTAGGGTTGAGCGGTTCATCGTTGTGTTCTTTCTTGCCAGCGATCCCAGCCAAGCGGCCTGTGTATTCAAGAGGGACTCAGAGTTAACTCTGTGGTGAGGCCTGGGAAAGACACTCACCTGAAATCCGAGGCTCCCTGTGCTGAGCACGATCACGTGGCAGGTGTGGCTGAGGAGTTACAGGGCCGGGTCCCAGGAAGTGGCACCCGGCTCAGGAAGAAGGCTCACCTTAGACCAGACCGATACCCTTCGTCCACTGTGGCTCTCAAGTTCCTCTTTCTTCATTTAGAAAACCTTACAGTGAGGTCCTTTTGAACTGGTGGTGCTTACCTTTCTTCAGACGGAATTCTAGAAGAAATGCGCAGTCGGGAGGAATGCCGTGGGAAGGGGCGAAGTGGGTTACAGTTTCTCTGTGTGTTGAAATCTTCAGGCAGGTTAGTCTGTGATATTACGCTTACCTTCTACAAAGCTTTACCTTTCTTGATTTCTCTTTTAGGAATGACTCCATTTGAAGAGTTCTAAGAGACTGAAAACTTACGCGATACGAAGTTGTGCCCAAGGAATGTTTTTAATCTTTTGTACGATTTCTATCGTGGAATCGGCAGGCATATGGAAGAAAGCCAAGAAGGGAATATTGTTGCTCTGCTGAAGACAGAATTCAGTTGGCGTTGAAACAAGTTTTGATTTAAAAAAGTCTCATGAGAAAATTATCACATTTCCAGGGAAGAAAAGAGCTCATTTTTTTATCTCCCCAACTGCCTTCAGCCACCACCCCATGGTGTATACACCACAGTTTTTTCCAGTCTGATCACTCTGTACAGTGGAAGTATTCGTGTACAGTCTGAGCTGATGCTCTGTGTGTGTGTGCACTCATTGTGTGTGTGTGCATGTGCACACGTGTACTTCTGTTCCCCCAACTCTTACTTCTATGTCACTACTGGTCGTAAGAAGATTCTCTTACAGTTTAACTGCTGCAGAAGATAAAGACGGCTCTGGTAGTGAAAGGTCCCTGAAGATAACCTAGTTGGTCCTGAGAAATGGATCCCCAAGAGGCCCTGGAGTCAGACGCTGGATACTGAGACTGAGAATTCAGTGTTGACTCCTGCTACATCATGCCGCTCTTAGGTCACTTATAAAATATTGGGAAGTTTTGTGTTTGTTTTTATTTTAACGTGAGCTAAACAAGTCTTACTTAGTTTATTCAATAAAGGGGAAAGTGGTTTAAAGTAAAAAAAACAAAAAAATTCTTGTTTTGACAACCCAAGTCCAAATAAAAGGAAAAATCTCCGCTTCTCATGCCAGACGGGCCGCTTTCCCCTGGCCGTTTTCTTTAGTGCATTGCTGGTTCCATCTCGTAACTAATGCTCGTTATTTCAAAGAGTCGTGGTGGTTTTTCCCCTTTGGCTTGGAAACCCTGCTTTTTTCTTTGCCTTAGGGTTTATGAAACACCTGGAAGAACTCAGAGGCCAAGAGAGTACATTTACGGTAGGTCTGGGCCAAAGCCTGGCAGGGTCCACTTCCAGGGAGAGCTCCCAGGCCGCTGGGCGCTCGCTCTATTTCAGAGGGAGAAAGCACATTTCTCACTTGACTCCCAGGAGGTGATTTCCATTAAAATGTATTTAAAGTATTTACTGTAAATATACTCATTCCATTCTGTTTCTGGCATCAGACTAAACCTTCTAACCTTTTAAATGAATGGTAGGTTCAATTTCATGTGAATTTTTACTGACAACTGATTAAAAGGCGTACGTGTATACATATATCAACACAGTGGACTGGAGGAAGTCAGTGTGGAGGAAATTTCACTGAGGTCCAGAAAGTAGCAATATAGGAATTTGGGGGATGTGAATTAGCCTAAATATGTGTGATCTAGACCAATAGTTTTAGCTTTTTTTTTTTTTAATAAAGCATCATTTTTTTGTTTAAAGAATACACTCTCAGAATGGTGAGGGATAATATGTATGATATTCTTCAGCTTTAATATTTTTTTAACTTTATTCGGGTCACAGCACTTTTTGTAATAGCAATACAACAGGCAGGAGAATACTCAAAATATTTAAGATGATTGTATTTATACCAACAGTACATTTTAAAGATTTTCTAATACTTGAGCAGTTTTTATCTGTCTGCAAAATATGCCAAAAGTTAAGCATTCAATTTTTTTTTTTTTTTTTTTTTTTTTTTTTTTTAATAAAGCATCATTTTTTTGTTTAAAGAATACACTCTCAGAATGGTGAGGGATAATATGTATGATATTCTTCAGCTTTAATTATTTTTTAACTTTATTCGGGTCACAGCACTTTTTGTAATAGCAATACAACAGGCAGGAGAATACTCAAAATATTTAAGATGATTGTATTTATACCAACAGTACATTTTAAAGATTTTCTAATACTTGAGCAGTTTTTATCTGTCTGCAAAATATGCCAAAAGTTAAGCATTCAATATTTTCAACGCATAAGCTTTTTACTGGTTTCTATGATCTAACAAGAGCTCGTGAGTGTTCCCAAAGCGAGTGATGTTTACAGGCCTGTGCTCTCCTCCCGTGAGGGACGGGGGTCCGCACAGACGGACCGTGCACAACACTAACGATGATGGACTGACTGCTGGTGTAAATGAGAGGGTTGGCTGCCACCTCGATGTAAAAATTTGTAAAGGAAAATTTTCACCCTTTTGAGTGTCAAGTGTATTTTTAACTGTCTGGTTTGTACTTCTACGACTTTTGTACTACCAAAGCAGAGTTCAAAATAAAAATGTTAAATACAGTGTGCTGCTTTTGAGTGATCCAATTGTTGGTGCCTTAAGTACAATGTGGGCCTGTACTTTATAGAGCTTAATATGCCTAATTTCTTGCGTCTCATCTGGCTGGCCTTCCTCATTGGATTTACCCGCCATGGTAACACCATTCCTCACCCCCACCATAATGATTTTCTAAATTTGGAGATAGCCCTGGCCGGTGAGCAGTGGTTAAAGCATTGGCCTGCTCACTAAAGGGCCGTGGGTTCAATTCCCGGTCAAGTGCACGTACCTGGGATGCAGGTTCGATCCCGGGCCCCAGATGGAGCATGTGCTAGAGGCAACCAATCGATGTGTCTGTCTCACATCGATGTTCCTCTCTCCTCTCCCTTCCTCCTTTCCACTCTCAGAAGGAATGGAAAAAATATCCTCAGGTGAGGATGAATCAAAAGGGGTCACTTGGGGGGATGAGTTTCACTCTTAATCAGCCTTTTGACATCTCCAGCACAGGTGTAATGCAGAAGGTGGGGGATGGTCACTGTACTGCTCTTCTTTCTTCCTCAGCTTGTCAGGGAGCAGTGAGCAGTGGTCCCACGTGGAGACAGAACGCCAGCCCTGCAGTGCCCGCCTGAACCATGAGTGCAGCTCGCCCAACACCGGCAGGGCCTGGGTGAATTTTCCAGGGCGACTGTCCACGGCCGGGGATGCTCCTGCCCTTCCTTCTCAAGTCCATGGTGATATGTAGGCTCCCTCCACCCTAATACGGCCCTTACGTGGAGGAACCCTGCCTTCCCTCCCACTGAGGGCAGGGATGTCGGGCCAGGAAGTGGGGTCCCACGATCCAGCTCTGGTTGCCGAGGGCTCAGCTGTGGTCAAAGGGGTCTGTGTTTTGCACCCGAGGTCATTGCCAGGTCCTGGGTCCTCTTCACCCTTTTGTCTGTGAGGCAGGTTGGTTCTACCCAGGGCTTCCTTTGTTCATTCCTCATCTTCCCGGGACTGTTCTTCAGGACTGTTCTCAGACCCCCCTGGGTGTTCCCTCATTGTAGCTCCAAGCAGTTGTAAGGACACCTGGGACTCCTTTGTGTCCCGCACTCTGTGGCGGCCCAGCTGGGGTCGCTGTCCACTCCACCCGATTCACATGGTGTCAGGCGGGAGGTCGTCGGCCTTGCAGAGCTGGCGCGCCCTCTGCTGGCCAAATGCAAGAACTGCACTGCTTCGTGGCCATTTGTTGTGCTGTATCTTCAACTGGAGCTCGGAAAGTTATTTGCGGAGTAAATAAATAAAAGTCTACCTTTAAAAATGAAAGACTATCCTTAACTACTTTATGGAAGTAAAAATTCAAGTTTGAGGTTTCCCTGCCCCGCTTTCTGACCCTGGCAGTCTCAGTCTTTCTCATCAGAAAGCCCCGTTTCTTCCTTGGGAGCGGCGTCCCTGCAGGTGTGACCTGGGACCGGGTGGAAATGATTGAGCCGCGTGTTGGAGGAAGCCCACGTCCTGAAGCCTGTGCTGGAAGTGCTGTGACTGCGGAAAGCAGTGTGATCTTCAACAAGTAGCCCGGCCTTTGCTTTTGAGTTGAACAGCGGCTCTGCCACTCGCTGCTGTGTGATATCGGGAAAATTACTTTACCTTTCGGAGCCGCACAGTCCTTGTCTGTACGATGACCTACCTCACAGGGTTTTTATTTTTATTTTTTATTTTTATTTTTTTTATATTTTTTTATTTTTCGCTTAAAGTATTACAAAGGGTATTACATAAGTGTCCTTTTTTTTCCCCCCCGCCCTTGACAAACCCCTACCCTCCCTTACCCCCCAGTGTCTTATGTCCATTAGTTATGCTTATATGCATGCATACAAGTCCTTCGGTTGATCTCTTACTCCCCTCCCTCCTGCCCCCCAACTCTCTCTGGCCTTCTCACAGGGTTTTTAAAGATCAGAAAAATGAGTGCACAGTGACGGTGCCTGGCTCAGCCATGCGTGGCACTCAGAGAAGGTCTGTGTGCATCTGTCCCACCGCTGGGAGCCAGGTGGCCTGCGAAGTGGCCCAGCACACACACAGCTTTATCCGAGAAAGAAGCTGAGTCAGCAACTTCTTGCTCTGAAGCTGAACCCTGAGGTTCACACAGGATCCACGGAAGAGGGGAGGTTCCATGTTTTGAGGGGTGAAAAAATACCTTGTAAAGCACAGCCTAGGAATATAGTTAATAATACTGCCATCACTATGTTTGGTGCCAGATGGGCACTGGAAATATTAGCGGGAACACTTTGTAAAGCATGTGATTGTCTAACTACTACGCTGTACACCTGAAACTAATACAAAATAATATTGACTGTAAACTGTAATTGAAAAAAATCCGATCTAATAAAGATGGAATATGCAAATTGACCATAACTTCATGACAAAGATAGCGGCGCCCACAGCCAATAAGGAGGGAATATACAAATTGACTCTACAAGGAGAGAGGCAGAAGGTGGCTCTGGCCGGAGTGAAGGCAGTGCTGGCAGCCAGGGGAAGGAAGGCCTATTCTTGCACAAATCTTCATGCATCGGGCCTCTAGTAAAAAAAAGCATAAAAAGAAAAGAAAAATAAGGATGAAGAGGTAGTGCGTGCAGGGAGTAGCTGACAGGCCACCAGCCCAGCACCTCTCCCGTCTGCAAATGCCACCTACCTCCTTTGGAGAACCCTTCCTCCCTTTAGAACCCAGCCATGTGCCTTTCTTCCCCACTGCAGCCTACGCGACCAAGGTGGGCACATGACCGGCCTGTGACCTGGCACATGACCTGCCGGTGACCTGCCTGGTGGAGCCCCTCCTTGAGATGTTTGCCAACTGGAGCTGGAAAAAGTGTTCTATTTCTCTGGTGGCAAAAGCTACAGGCTCAGAGGCTGGTGGAGGCCAAGGTTCCTGCCATGTGGTCGGCAGCCGGTCTGAAGAAAGGAAGGGGCATGCAGAGGGAAGGGAGGCAGCCTGCTTGCTTTCAGGCCTCAGGCTCAGCTGCCCTCGGAGTTTCCTGTGTTCCAGGGACATTCCTCTTTTGCTTTAACTAGTTTGGGTTGAGTTTCTATCACTTGCAACAACAACAAAAACCCATGACTAATGCAGTGACTCAGAAGGCATCACAGGGCCACCTGGGGCACCTGGCATCTGGCCCTACAGCTGAGGTGGCTCAGAGCTGCCTTGGATCTGCAGCCGGGGACCTGGCCGTGGTGTGGTTTCTGCTCTGAAATGCTCTTGCAAACCCCGTCTTTCCCTCCATGGCTCTAGGTCTTTCCTTGATTTGCCGTGGGGGGCGCGATTCTAGCTCCTGTACGTGCACAGCTTTGGACATTCCGATGCTTCTGGCCACCCGTGACCTTAAAATCTTTGGATCTTAATCTTCTAACTACAGGGTGAAAGTGATATGTGCCTTTTAGAGTGGTTGTCACGGTTATGAGCTTGGGCGAGTCATGTACTTAGCCCAGGGCTGGGGACAGTCGGCGCCCATTCAGTGAGCTGCCTCAGAGCAGCCAAGCTCACACCCTCTTTAGCAAAAGAAATGATAGAACGATGGCAGTTTGGCCATTTGAGAGTCGGTGCTTGATGTTTCTGCCAAGTTCACATTGCTTCGTGTTTGAGGATGGACCTGGGGTGGGGGTACGGGCCCCGACTAATGTAGGAGGAAGCAGGTAGAAACGGGGCCTGTAATCCACTGGGCCTGAGATTCTCCCCACACCAGGTCACAGACCTGAAGTGAGAGAATGATCTCATTGTCCTGATGTTGAATGGACCCAGATTGGCAAGGTAAGGGGCAGGTTTCTGTTTGTTCTGGCTGTTGTTTAGCTTATTGCTCTCATGATAAGACATGAACTTAGTATAGCCATCTCAGAGGGTTTAAAGGAACTTGATTACTTTTTATCTGCAAATTAATCTAGCTCGGAAAGTTAGATAAATGCTCTTGGAATTGTAACATTATACCCAATGGCAAAATTCATGGGTTCGCCTATTATGGGTGAATATCTTAATGTTGACCAACACAAACAAACATCAAACAAAACCACCCCTCTGAAATAAGCCAGGCCTGCCAAGTCCAAAGTTCTGTCTTGCATTAGAAATGCATTTAGTTTTATAAAAGCTTATCTGGGGCAAGGAAGGATACATGAAGTAGATCGAGCAAATATTCATTTCAAACACAGTATGACTTAAAATTGTAACATAAATGGCTGTGTGTCCTATGATGGTCACGTCATAAAAATAATGAAAATAAATAATGAGAATTTTCAAATGTATTATATTTGAAGTGCCCCCAAGATTTTTGTCTTGAGATGATTATGAATAATGTAAGTAGAAAAGCACGTATCTAGTTTAGGAATTGTTTAATGTTATTAGGAGTGATTCAGAGAGCTTTGGTGGCCACAGCACTCAAAATTTAGTTAATAAAGAATGTGTTAGGCTCTGGCGTAGCTCAGTAGGTCAGAGCTCCCAGGGTGGTGGGTTTAATCCCCAGTCAGGGCACATACAAGAATCAACCAATGAATGCATCAATAAGTGAACAAGTTGATGTCTCTCCCTCTCTCTCTCTCTCTTTAAAAATCAATCAATCAATAAAAATTGTTAGAAAGGAATACACAAAAAAATTTTTTAAGTGATGAGTGCTACTCATAAAGGGTCCAATGTCAAATTATTTTTACTGGGTAATAAAATGACACCAAACATCAATTAATTACCTCGTGCTGGGTATGTACTAACTACTTTATACTCTGTATCTCATATGTCTCATTACAGCCCTGAGGGAGGCATAGCCGTCACTTCTGCTTAACAGGTGACAAGGCCCAGGAAAGGAATCTCAAGCTGCATCACACTGTCTGTTCACGTGGCGAATGGGGATAGCCCCTGGGCCCACCTCATGCTCTTGGGATAAGAAGTCCATGGTCCCATGATCGTTGTAAAAACTCAACTATCATCACTGCTAGCAGTAGTCTCAGAGATCTAACAGACAAGTTCTTGACTATAATCTTTAAATTCTTTATTACATTCCTCCTCAGAACCAGAAAAAACACACACCTTCTTTTCCAAAATTGAATGGTCTTTCTCTCCGTCATTTTGTTTTCAAGTTCCCCCACCTGTCAGCTCTCAGAATTCATGTCATGGTGATTGTTGCGTTCCCTGAAATGACGGAGACCACAGGCTCTCTCTTCTTGGACATTTCACATTTTGATTCAGCCCTTTTTGTCTAATGGCAGCCCGGCTGTCTCCACAGGGAGGCTGTATTATGGATTCCTTCAAAGGACCAATCTGTTACTCAGTCTGGGTTCAGTTGAGATCCTGACACTGGCTGGTTGAGTGACTGTAACTGAGCTAGCTTTTGAGCCTCCATTGCCCCATCTGAGAAGTGGGGTAATCGCACCATAACTCCCAGGGTCATGGTGGACCTCTGTGAGATGATGCATTGAACTCCATGCTTCACAAAGCCATGCTGGTTTTTAAAAAAGGTTAAGCTACTTTTGGCTTTTAAGCTTCTTAAAAGCCAAAAACTATAACTTGGTGACTCCCAGAAATTATTGCTGAGTAAGATTTCTATATCACTAATTGTATTACTTGGAAAATTATTTTGAAATGTTGTCTTTGCTGATGTTTTCCTTGTAATAACTTCTTTCTCTTACAAACTTTTATTTAAAATTTTTGTAACAGTCCTTGGTTTGTCTCCTGGCTCATGGTTGATGTCATGAAAATCATAGGATCTTACGGCTTCATAAATGGGCCACTTTTTATTTTTTTCCTAAGCATCAACATTTAAGACAGAGAGTGTTAGTTAATGAGACGAGACCGTCAACCCACTTTGACCCATGAAACCTTCCTTGTTTATTAAGTACCAAGGCTCACTCACACCATTCTCCGGAGCCTTAGGACTATTTCAAAGCACGAAAAAGGAGGAAAATATTTTTCATTCTGGAAATGCAATTATTTTTGTGGGATTTTTTTTTAAGTTGGTAACTCGTCATAAGAAAATTTTATGGTTTTGCTTATAAAGTAGCAAGATCCAGACTAAACAAATATTCCAATCAGCCTGTCCACCAGCTGTCTCACTGATGTTAGTTTGGAATGTGTAGTTTTGATAAAGGGAGGTGAGTAAAATTCTTTGTCTACCTTTTGGTCTCTTGGTCATATTTTATCCTTGTTTTATATCAACTATTCCAAAGATGCTTAAAAGCAGAAAACACAGAAGCCTCATAAAAATCAGACTCAAAGGGGGAGGTGAGGGTGCACAGGGTCAGAGCAGGGTGAGGCAGAGAGAGGGAAAGATGAATGGCCAGCACTACTGAGCCCAGACACATGGGTGAGCGCTGAGAAGCCTCAAATTCCCTTCATTCTACTGGGGAGCTGGTTAGACAGAACAATGTGCTACTGTCTACCTTGGAAACCAGGAGAAAGGATTGACTTTCACATTCTTATAATAGTTCAACTTCCTCCAGTACAAAGTGAAATACCACTTCTTAGCTCAAGAAGCCTATATGTAATATCGAAAAAAATCTTCAATCAAAATCAAGCTTTAAGTTATGCGTATATGCATACAGGTCTTTGATTGATATGCATAACCCATGGACACAGACAATAGGCTGCTGAAGACGGGGGCGGGGGGGTCAGGCTGGAGGATGTCAAAGGGATTAAAAAGGGGACATATGTAATAGTTTTAACAATAGAAAATTATCTTTTAAAAAAGCAAGCTTTTATGGTAAATACCCACTTGGTGCGGCTTGCGGAGATCAGGAACTGTGTGTGGTGTCCACTCCTCATCTTGGCCGGGGCCTGACATTCACAGTGAGTCTGAGCTTTCACGTGGTCCAGAGCCTGTCGGCATACTTTCTGATCAACCGCGGCACTAGCTCCAGAAGGAAGACACTGCACAGAGCAGGACGCCCCGGAAGCTGCTAGACAACCTGGCGGATAAAGCTAAGTCTGCAATGTCTTTTCAACCTAAAGATCTTGACTTCCTCTGACAGCCTCTGGTGGAGTCTACTGGGGCAAAGACAAAAGGGGCCAGGATTGCTTAAAAAACAACCACCAAAACACTTGAAATTCTTGGTCATCTGTTAACCTTTTCAAGCAATTATTTTGCAGAAAAAGAACATTTGACACTTAGCAGGGTTGTTAGTCATGGCGAAATATCGACAGCAGCCCTGAAATGGAAAATTAGGTACATATGCAGAAGTGTGTTTCTGTGCAAGGGAAAGAGGCCTCCCCTTTCCCCTCTCATCTGAGTTTCCTTCCTTTAGCCTTCTGATAGAGATGCCAGGGGAGAGCCGAGACAGCTGTAGCTGCCCAGTCCTCCTTCCCCTGGACCAAAGGCGTAAACCCCTTCTGCGTTATACTAAATGCCAATACAATGTTAACTTCTTGCAAACCGGCTCTATCCCAGGCTCGTGTGCTTTGAAGACCTGATGTGCGAAGACTGTAGGCTGGCCGCCTCAAAACTCGAGGTCCATTTCCCCTTTCTCTGTGATTGGATCCTGAATTTCTTAGGGAAAGCCCTGCACACAAGCTAAAAGATAAGTTTTCTTGGCCTTTCTTGCAGCTAGATGTGGCCAAATGACTGACACTGACCAACGAGGAATAAGTAGAAAGGCTGGATTATACTTCTAGGAGGTCCTTAGTAGAGAGGGAGTGAACCATGTCAGAATGACTGTCCTTATTCTCTTTTCTACATGGAAAGCAACCAGTAGCCATTATGGACCACACAGTGGTCTCGAGAAGGAAGCCAAGATGATAGAAGGAGCATGTGTCACTGATAGCCCTACCAGTCCGAAATGCTACCTCCAGACTTTTGACATAAGAGGTAAATAAAGCTCTGTCTTTATAAGCTATTTCTCACATGCAGCGGTACCTAATCCCAGCAGATGCACGCGAGAAATTGTTGAAGGAACCTCTCTGAAATATTAAGCATTTGGTGTACTAAATACAATAGCAAACACATGCATTAACGATGCCAACAGTTTATCTTTTAGGGGTTCTGACTAACCTTGTATGTAGAGGTGGCTTGTCACCAAACAAACCCAGGGCAATGTATGTCTTTATTTCTTAGGGTACCGTCCTTAAAGATGCTGGGAGGCCCAGAAATCATGTTTTATGTTAAATAACTACCAAAATGCTTGAGGACATTGTATATACTTCACTGTATGAACATTTTCAGTTGTGAGGATGTAAATATTTGCTTAAAGGAGGTGTTTAACTAAGAAGACTTACTTTACCAAGTGCCTACTGTTTGCCAGGCATTGTGCTAACCATTGCATAACCTTGTGTCATCTTTGCAGGTACAGACTATTCTCATTCTCACTTAACAGATAGGCGAATAGAAGGGATAAATTACTTGCCCAAGGTCACATTGCAAGGTCAAAAATCAGACCAAGGTCAGTCAGATTTCAGAACCTGTTATGAAATACCAAACTAAAGCATCTCCATGTTTATATTTTTCTAGATAGTCTTGACCATCCTATGTATTCTCCATCGAGCCATGTCCGAATGGCTGTCCTTGTTTTTGTAAATTAGAAGGTGAAAACCCTAGAGGGCTCATTTATCCTTAAGGCACAGGTAGTCATGTTGTCAAGAGTCTGAATGAACCCCAAGGACAGAGAGAGCCAGGGCCATTCTCAGCAAAGTAACCCGGTCTCCTCCTCAAGTGTGATTTAGAAGTCTGGCTCTTTAAATTGAAAAACAAACGCACAAACAACCACCATCAAAGGTCATTGACACTCCATCTGGGAATATTAGAAGCGCCACTGAATCAATACAGGCAACCACATAGGTTGTTATATTTTAATCAGAATCAGGCATTAAATGGCATAAAATACTCTATATATCTCTTCACTGTTCCAAATCTCATAAACTTCGAACACAAATATGACATAAGGAGTTTCAACAATTATTTTGACCAGCTTCCCCAATCCCAAAGGAGATTAAAAAGTAATATAAAAAAGTTAAGGTCAAGGTGCCTTAATATTACGGCCAATGACTAACCATTGTTTAGCTCCTCCCTCAGTGCCACTGAGCTTAACCTCCTGTCAAACAAGTGGTTAGTTACTAGTTCCCTGGGTGATTGTCCCTGAATGCAGGCCACGCTCTGGCCACACAGTAGGCACTTTAAGTGGGGTAGTTACCTCTTCTAGCTTGGGGCCAACGTTTGGCTCTCAAAGGCAAGATAAAGAATTGACAGTCAAGCCCTGGCCGGCATGGCTCTATGGCTGGCTGCGCATTGAAGGTTCACAGGTTCTATTCCCTCTCAAGGGCATGTACCTGGGTTGCAGGTTGGATCCTGGCAGGGAGGGGCCTGCGGGAGGCAACTAATGGATGTGTCTCACATCGATGTCTCTCTCCCACTCTCTCTTTCCCCCACGTTCACTCTTTTTAAAAATCAATGGAAAAGATATCTCCGGGTGAGGATTAACAAAAACAACGACAGTCAAACAGACTGTTCCGGGAGTCTGCGCTCTGGGGCGAAGCGCTGGGATTTCAGAGAATTCTCCAGCACAGCTGCACCAGATGTTGTGGGGACTCTGGGGGTTGCCGAAGAGGCTCATTTCCAGCCAGCGGCACCATGGCCCACTCTGCTTTTCGTTCCAGTGTCCTGAGTGATGGGCCACCCACAGGGGCGCTCTCAATATTTAAGGAGCGGGCACGGGCACGCCGTCATCAGCACGAGGCTGGCTGTAAACAGGCAGGGCTGCACCGCGCGCTGCAGACTCAGCTCAGCTCTGCGGAGCAATCACACCCAACGCCCCTGTGACACCAGCTCCATTGCACGCGCCAATCCCCTCCCCTAATCCACGTCGTCCACGTCTTCCCCGGCCGTGGCCGCTTCCAAAGCCGCCAGGGCCTCCGCCACCTCCGCGTCTTCCTCCTCCGCCTCCCCGCTCGCGTCTCCTGGGGTGCGGGGGGTGTCCTCCCACCCGTTTCTCCCATCGGCCACAGGCGCGGCCGGGGCGGGGTCCTCTTCTTTAAAGTGGACGCTCGGGACCTCCGCGGCCACTGCCCCGTTTAAGGAATCCCAGCGTCGCTTCCCCGGGAAGGAGAAGGGCAGGTTCAAGCCCTGCTCCCCCGCGCCTGGGCGCGCTTCCTCCGGGCTCTCCTCCTCGGGACGGCCCTGGAAAACCTCCTCTTTTTCTTCGTGATCCACGTCTTCTCCAGCCGAGCCCCAGTGTGGAGGGTAGTCCGGGGCTGGTATCTGGGGGACATGGTCCGGCACGTCCACCGTAGGACCCTCGGCCTTGGAAGAAACTCTGGAGTCTCCATTCCCCACGACTCCCGTCTCTCCCGAGGCCGGCAGCGCACAGTCCATTTCCCTGGGGCCCCCTCTTTCGAGGAAGGGGTGAGCTGGGGGCACGCTGTTGGCGGTACTGGCCCAGGAAGCTGTGCCACCCTGGGGGGGCCCAGGATCCCCAGGGGGCGGCAGGGCCGCCACGGGCCCAATGCCATTGACGGCACCACCAGTCTTCTCCACACAGGGCTCCCCTCCCGTGTCCCCTGGAGGGTGCGGCCCCTGGGGAGGCCAGCCGGGCTCCTGCGGCCCAGCCCTCCGGCTTCTGCTCCCCGTCCTCCTCAAGCCCTCCCGCTGAAGGTCATTTTTATGCACCAGGACTTCGCTGCTCTGTTTGCCTTTTAATTTAACAGTGTCCTCTTCCTCCAACTTGCAGCTGCTCACCTCGTTGACATAGCCGGGGGAGGGCACTTGAACGGGATCGAAGAGATAGCTGGGGGGAGAATAATGAAGATCAGTCAGGTGGATTATTAACTTTATTTGTTCATCACTTTATTAATCACTAACTTCCATTATTAATAATCTCTACTACAGGCTCTGCTTCTCTTCCTGTTAATTTCTGTGTTTCGTTACTTATGTAAGCCTATATGTGTGTCTAAATCAAATAGATATAGTTGGCATAAAAGTGTTCTGCCACTGGAAATAGATCTTAAGATTCAAAAGAGGGTGGGAAGAAGATTCAGAACAAAGTTCATGGAATTTAAAAACAAGCAAAAAAAGTAAATAGAAAATAAAATAAATGTGCAAAATCAGGAAAATAACTGGTTACATACTGAGGGTACATCTCCTCAATGGAATATTATGCAGTCATCAAAAGGATAAATATGAAGTCTGGACTAGCATGAAAGATACTTATAATAAATACTAGAGGCCTGGTGCTCGAAATTCGTGCGGGGGGGGGGGGGGGATAGGGTCCCTTCAGCCCAGCCTGCACCCTCTCCAATCTGGGACATCCCTCTCACAATCCTGGACCACTGGCTCCTAATTGCTCACCTGCCTGCCTGCCTGATCGCCCCTAACTAACCCCCCCCTGCCAGCCTGGTCATAGGCAGCCATCTTGTGAGGACATGAGGGTTAATTTGCATATTACGTCTTTATTATATAGGATTGTTGGTAAAGTGTAACATCACATTATGATTACAGTGGAGTAACATTTACATATGTATGTGTGGTGTATATACTTACATATGGATAAAAATACATATGTATATGTAGATAGATATGGAATAGAACTATAATAACACATAAATTTGTTTGTTAAGGAAGCAAAATCATTAGTTAATGTTTTCCCCTTTGTTTTACAGAGAATTCTGTTCTTATTACCCACATTCTGGGATAGAATCTGGAAAAAATTAAAAGCACATATGTGACTAGGGCGATTTATTTTCAGTGATGCCATTGCAGGCATCCTCCAAAACTGAAGCTTTGCTTTGCATTACTCCCTGGAGAAATGTAAATTCAGCCCAAACAAATTCAATCTCAGAGAATGACGGAGTTCCCAACATCTCTGAGAAGGGAACAACAACAAAAAAAGGTTTTAATATCTAGGCCACATGTGCTCTTAAATGACATCAAAGCAATTCCAAATTCTTAATTTCTTGGCAATGCTGGTCAAGCCCCAACGAGATAAATGCAGAATCAACGCAGGGTCTTTAAGAGGGCCTCCATGGAAATCGTGAATTCCTCCATTCGAATGAGGTATTTCCCCCCCAACTTTACCTTTGTATCATTTTACAGCACCTGCACCCCATCTGGATTATTTTTTGTTATCATCTGGAAAAGAAAACATAAAAGGGAGAAAACACAGTGAATAACATTCTAATATCAATTAGGCTTGCTTTTTCTTTCCTAGCTACTCACAAGTTAGTGGAGTCAGATTTTGGCAGAAAGATAACATGTGGGCCAGGGAGGCACTGGAATGCCTATATGTATTGGATATCACCGATTCCGAGCTCTCAAACATTTATTGATACTTGTCTCTGTGCCAGACCCTTTCCCTCACACTGGGAGTTCTGTGTGTCATTTGCATTTTGCAAATGAGGAAATACTGGTTGAAGAACGCTGGGGAGAGAAAGGCGGGACTGAAAGGATCTATGCGTTTTCTATTCCACTGCCTTCTTTGGGGGACACGGGAGCCTAGCCGGGGCAGCAGGAGGTGTCAGAGAGAGGGGAGGTGTCTGTGCTGGGGATTAGCTACTCAAGTATTCAAGGACTTCAGGATGAGGCAGCTGACCCACGTGTTCCTTGTTAGAGACCCGAGGAGGTGAGAGCCAGGTCATCATCACCAGCTTCACCTGACGCACCTGCTCCTGCTCTGCCCTTCCCCTCGCTGGGCTGATTTTGGCCACAGTTCGTGGACTCCATTCTTGAAGTTCTTGGGCTTCAAAGGACCTGAGTCCACCTTGGGGAGCCCTCCCCTGCAGGCCTGGTCCTCCCCGTGCCCGATCCTTAAATATTAAGAGCACCCCTTGGGCTTCCTGGTGGCAGGTGGACTCAGTCTGTGCTTCTTTCATTTCTCACCTGCCCACTGTCTCCCTGCCTTTTCCCAAGGTGGCATTTTTTCCCCTGCAAATTGCCCTCTGAACAAAACCTTCTCTGCATGGGAAACAGACTACATTGTTCTGGTCTTTCCTTTGAGTCATTCTCCATTTCTAATATTTTCAACCTTCTCAAAGACAGGCTAAAGCCCCCGTCCCTCTGTGTCCACAGGACGTGTGCACTTGAAACTGAGAGAGATCCCTCGCTGTTGATGGGGTTACTGCCTCCCATGGTCTCTCTTCTTCCTCCAGTCATGGAAGAATTTCCCACGATGCTGCTTCACAAGCCTTTACCCACAGAGAAAACTCCTGGTGTTTTCTAAATAGTACAGACTGGCTGGCTGGTTACAAGGGACTAGGTTGACACTGATAAGTCAAATCCACAAATAACCCCATATGGAGGCTAAAAATGCCCCAACCCCCAAACAGCCACATTCTACCCTCTGCAACTGGTGAATGCTACCTCATATGAACAAAACCAACCAACCAACCAAACAAACAAATCTTTGCGGATGTGATCACAGATTTGAGATGGGGGGAGTGGCCTGGCTTACCTGGTTCAGAGCCCAGCTCTGCCTCTTACTGGCTTGTGACTTAGGGCCTATTTCATCTGTGAATGGGGATAACAATATACTAGCACATAGTGTTGCTGGGGAGCATACAAGTGAATATTCATACTAAGCATATGCTTATTATTCAGCTCTGTTGGGATACAGCATGCTTAAAAAAAAAAAAAAGATGGAGGCCTTCCACCTAAGGAAGATGTAATCTAGCCATGACATACACATACGCACAACAGCCTTAATAGTATCAAGTAAGGCTTGTTTCTGGCATAAGAGGCAAATGGTATCTTTCTACCAATGTGGCACCAACTGAAAGACACAAACCCCAAGTGCAACAGAGGATCGGCAGGCAGAGAAATCACTGGGAGCTCAGCCAGTGAACACGTGTGTACAAGCTTTTCCTCCTTCAAAGCTCTCAGTTAAATTACCCAGGGTTTTGTTTCCGGCCTCTGCTCCCCCTTCATGCCCATTTTCTGCTAATATTTCATATACTAGAGGCCCGGTGCACGAAATTTGTGCATGGTGTGTGTGTGCGTGTGTCCCTCAGCCCAGCCAGCACCCTCTCCAATCTGTGACCCCTCGAGGGCAGTCGGACATCCCTCTCACAATCCAGGACTGCTGGCTCCCAACCTCTCGCCTGCCTGCCGGCCTGATTGCCCCTAACTGCTTCTGTCTGCCAGCCTGATCATCCCTAACCACTCCTCTGCCAGCCTGATCAATGCCTAACTGTTCCCCTGCTGGCCCGATTGCCCCAACTGCCCTCTTCTGCTGGCCTGGTCGCCCCTAATTGCCCTCCCCTGCAGGCCTGGTCCCCCCCAACTGCCCTCCCCTGCTGGCCTGGTCCCCCCCAACTGCCCTCCCCTGCTGGCCTGGTCACCCCTAACTGCCCTCCCCTGCAGGCTTGGTCCCCCCCAACTGCCCTCCCCTGCAGGCCTGGTCATCCCCAACTGTCCTCCCCTGCAGGCCTGGTTTCCCCAAACTGCCCTCCCCTGCAGGCCTGGTTACCCCCAACTGCCCTCCCCTGCCGGCCTGGTCACCCCTAACTGCCCTCCCCTGCAGGCTTGGTCCCTCCCAACTGTCCTTCCCTGCTGGCCTGATTGCCCACAACTGCCCTCCTCTGACGGCCATCTTTGACCACATGGGGGCGGCCATCTTGTGTGTTGGAGTGATGGTCAATTTGCATATTACCGCTTTATTATATAGGATTAGCTGGACAAATGGCATGAAAAGTACCACGTGCACCTCCTGTCCTCCACCAACTCCTCTCCTCCCCTCTCACCCCTTCCCGTCCACACCCCTGCTCTAAAATCCTGCCCCTTCCATGCTAGAACTACCTTTTGTTTATCCTTGGGCCCTATTTAAAAAAAAAAAATCCAGCCAGGAAGGGGGCAAAGAACAAACAAACAAACAAACAACAAAGAAAAAAAAAAGAAAGGTTTTTACGTGTTTGAGAGAGGGCAGACCATGGAAGAGAATAACGTACTGAAAAATATCAGGGAGGTCAACTTTAGGACATTGAGTTTAAGAGTTTTCCAGGGGTAGATTTCTTTCTGAGAGGGAGGGAGGAAGGAAGACAGAGGCACGTCTTGAGTGACACCCTGTGTTCCCAGTGACGCGGAGACTGACTGGGGTCCACCTTGGGGAGCCCTGGCCAGGCTGGGTCTGTCCCACCCTCTGCTGCGGTGGCCGTGGCCACATAAGCAACGTGCACAGAGATGCAATGACTGCTGAGATTTAACAGCCCAACGAGAGAGCCGGCACCTCCGTTTCTTACAGAATTTACACATCATCACCTGTGGCTGCTAAGACCCCCTCTCACTCCCTCAGGAAAACCACAGGATCTATATTTTCCTTCAAAACCACCTAATTGTGAAGGATGTTTCAATGACTGTCCCCTTTTGGGATCAAATTTCCAGTTTGGCTTCTCCTCCCTCTTCCCCCTCTAGGGCACACCACCTGGGCTTCCTGCAGACCTGGCCCCGTGCCCGAGGGCCATGCTCCGAGCCTCTCCCAAGCTCAGTGCACACGGCCTCTGCCTGGTTACAGGGTCTGCCCGCTCACCTCACCTCTGTTCTCCTTTCCCAGCGACATTCCTTCTCCCAGTGAGACCAGCTGCAGCGTCCAAGGCTGTGTGAGGGCTGATGAAAAGGGTGGGAACTAACGTATTTACAGCCGAGCCCTGCCTGCCCTATCTACAATGATTCGTCCTTATCTGATTATCTGATGATTGCTAATAGCAAATTTCTTTCTCTTTCCATGTCACCCCCACATCTATATCTTGCTTTTAGGAAGGCGTCCTCCCATTGCTGGGTGCAAAAAGGAACACCCATGACCTGCGTGATCCGTGGATGCAAATGGGAAAAACACTCCAAGAGTCAGATTGAGCTAAAAGCCGGCAGACTATCTGCTTTCCCTGCCCACCTTGGACCACAGCTAGCTCACAGGTGAGAAGTCAGTTGTCAGGTGCCCTTTATGCCTGAGCAGAGTGGAAATGTGCTTTCTCTTTCGAGTAGAAAAAAGCAACAGAGAAGCAAAGGGCAGATCCTTCCCGTTTACACAGGGGCAAAGCAAACACCATTAGGGGGCGTGTCCATCGGTGCTGGCGCCTGCCCACTCCTGGAGTCCGCATTGGGGGTTGACTCCGTCCTGCGTTTGGTGTGGACGTTAAACAGTCCGGTGCTTGAAGATGGACATGACAATGTCCCATCTGTTACTACAAGTCTCCTTGCTGGAAAACCCTGTTTCCTAAGGGGGAGAGGGTGGAGGTGGGAAGAAGGGACAAGAGGGGAGAGCCACCAGTTTGCTAACCAGACAGAAATTGACTGAAAATTCACCAGGAAGTGAAGGGAATATAGGAAAAGGCTCCCCCGGTCAGAAAGGACTGCCTGTATAGGTTAGCTATTAGTATTAAATCAATGTTCATTTCCTGATTTGAATCATTGTACTGGGGGGTGGGGATATATAAGAAAGAGACCCTGTTCTTAAGAAATACACAGTAAAATAAAGTATTTAGGAGTAAAGAGCATGGGATCTGTAACTTGTTAAAATGATTCAGGAAAAAAATGTGTGTTTGTGTGTGTGTGTGTGTGTGTGTGTGTGTGTAGAAAGAAATAATAAACTCAGAGTGGAAAATGGCAACATTTGGGGACTCTGGTTACAGGGTTTGTGGGGATTCTTTTATTTTTAACTTAAATAATTTTATTATAAAATTTTATATAAAGCAAAATTCATAAACAGAACTAAGACAGTAGATAAGCTGGTTGAAATCCCACAGACCTTTCTGAATGTAGCTGTCATTCTAAGTGTTTACTGAAGACCTGCCCTCAAATGGCAGTCCCAGGACTGAGCCTCGAAGGCACAGGTATCCTAGTTCCTGTCCTCTGGCTGCCCCCTATAAAGAGGGAATTAGCGTCTAGTGCTGGGGTGTTGTCAGCTGTCTGCTGCCCTGCTAAACACAGGCTCCTCACAGGCAATGCCTAACCCAGCGCAAGGCCAGTTCACTAAGGAGCACCTCATATTGTTATTCAAACAAAGCAATGACTGGTAAGTGCCATGTGCCAATGAGTGAGTGACCCATATGGAATTTTTGACGTTATTATTCCTGTAGAGAGTCTACCCTTCCTATGGTCAAATCTCACACTGCCCTGCGGCCCAAAAGGAAAAGCCACGTGCAAGAGCCGAGAGAGAGAGAGAGAGAGAGAGAGAGAGAGAGAGAGAGAGAGAGGAGGAACCCTGGTCCTACTCCCCCCCCCCCCCAACAGCCGAACCTCCGGAGTGTGATCCCAAGGTCAAGGATGTTCCGCGTCAGGGGTTCCGTTCAGCCAGCTTTCAAAGCAGCTGCTGGGAAGTGGTTAGAGTTTATCGGAGCTGAAGTGCTTGGAAGAGAGACAGATTAAAATCAAGCATGGAAAGTACAGCTCCGTGTTGAAAACCCAACTTGCCAATGTTTATAGAAAATAGTTGGGATCCCAGGTCACCTGGTCAGCAGGTGAAGTCGACAAATATTTAGTGAGCTGGTTCTGGATACTGAGCTCTCAGACTCAAAGGGGAATGAATGAAAATAACTACCAGGTGCTCCAGAAAAGAGGAAAGACTGCCTGCCCCCCTTCACAGAGGGCGCCTATCTCCAGTTGGAAAAGGAAGATACATTCTTGACTCCCCAACCTACTTCCTCAGCAGAGCCGGTTCCTCCTTTCCGGGCAGGCTTTGCAAACTCTCCGGGCCACGGTTCCCTGCTGTGTTTCCCTTTCTCCTGAAGAGGCTGAGCTTCATTGATTGTGAGAAACCCGGAGACTCTATGGAGCCCTTTATTATCACCATCGAACGGTCCATTATGCACTCGCAATAGCCGATGTCTACGACACAGGTGTTGGCATCACCTAGAACTGGGCTTGATGGGCTCTCAGTGTGCGGGGATGTGTTTGTAGGTCCCCCCTGAAAAAGTGGTTCCTTGGTCAAGCAGGTTTGGGCACAGCAGAGAATAGGGATGAACACATTCATCATTATGAACAGGAACTATTTCACTCTGCCTAACCTCGCACTTCCCCAAATTATGTGAGCACAGACCTTTTCTTTTTCCACAAAAGACTATTAACAACCAACACAACTTGTGTTTTGTGGAACATGTTGGGGAAAACTAGTAACTGTCAGGATGACAGTCCTAATCGTCTGGTGGAGTTCTGGGCTCTAAGCTAATATGTAATGTGGTGTTTGGGTGAACGCAGCCCCTGAAGTCTGTGCCGGGTGTAGGACATGCGGGTCCTGTCAACAGCTGTCACCAACCGCGGAGATTGGGGAAGCTGTTGAATCTCTGGATTCCTACCAGTTTCTTTCTTTAAAAAAAAAAAATATATATATATATATTTCATTGATTTTTTACAGAAAGGAAGGGAGAGGAATAGAGAGTTAGAAACATCGATCAGCTGCCTCCTGCACACCTCCTACTGGGGATGAGCCCGCAATCAAGGTACATGCCCTTGACCGGAATCGAACCTGGGACCCTTCAGTCCGAAGGCTGACGCTCTATCCACTGAGCCAAACCGGTTAGGGCCTGCCTGTTTCTTTATCTGCAAAAGGAGTCCACGGCACCAGGGTTTTCTTGCGAATCGAGTCTAGTAATCTCAACAGTGAGTGACTCAGGAAGAAGGGAACTCAGCCTGGAGTACAGTTACCTCATTGAGTCCTGAGAACTCCACTGCCAGGGAGGCACCAACATGACCTTTTACAGGTGGGAACCCTGCTCAACGGGTTGTCAACACCCCATTGCGCTGCCGTTGAGGTGTGTTGGGTCCCAAGTCCACACTCACCTGACCCATGATCCCGACTGACAGCAGAAAGCTCCCCTCAACCACGCCCGCCCTCCCCCGCCCCCCCGCCCATCTCCTCTGGAACTGTGTCCCACACCCTGGAGCCCCGAGGTGGGGAGAGAGTGGGTGTCATGGCAAGGTCCCTGGGAGGGATGAGGACCCAGATCAGGGCACCCTGTGGGGTGGGGGTGGATGTGTGGGGCGGGATGGCATTTACATGAACATTTGGGGAGATCCGTCCCACCACACAGGCAGTTCAGCAGAGTGGCTAAATAAACAATGTTGAGTTGTGGGTTCCAGTTCTGCCTTCACCCCTTATCAGCTTTGTGAGCTCTGGGCAAATTTCTTAGCCTCTGTGAGCATCAGTTGTCTAATCTGAAAAATGGGACTGATAACAGTTCCTGTTTGTCAGGATCACTTGGAACATTAAAGGAGATGAAAGTATGTAAGGCATTTACTGTAAATGCCTGGCACCCTGCCAGGGCTTACTAACAACTATAATAAGTAGTTAAAATTTGAGTATTGACTGTGCATCAAGTACCGTTTTAAGAACTTTCTTGTATTCACTTAAACTTAACCCTTTTAGGTGGAAACCAGTATTTTATGGATAAGTAAATGGATATAAAAGTTAGAAAGTGGTACAGTATGGTTATTATTAGCACTGTGGCTATTGTCTTTATTAGCAATATTTCCTGATTATATAATATGTAACTACGTCTATTATATAATATTTCCTATTGTATTACTATCACCTGTCTTGGTAGGTTGTTTTCTGAGTCCACTGGATTATGCAATAAAAAGCAGGTAGATGTGGTTTTATCTATTCACCACCAGATGGCAGTATATAGTGGTTATTTAATCTATGGCAAGCATGTCGCATGTCAAACTCAAAGGCTAACACGGGCCAAATAAACAAGGTGTAAGTTTATGTGGGCCGCAAAAAAAACCAAAAGCTCCAATTTTCATAGAAACGTAGATTTATTTCGAAAAGTATAGTATAAAAAAAAAGAACAAGAGCAGTGATAAAATTAATGTTTTCTTCCTGACACTTGGCATCTCTTCTCTGCTACTGTCTTTCCTACTTCGGGGGAAATCTTGTTCGCAGTGATTACTTTCAAAACTGACCCAAGGTGAATGTCAGTAATTCTGGATCTGACAGGAGACCTATTTCCTTTCATAATTATAAATAACTGCTCACCCCGTTATATTGGCTGGGCCGCAAAAATATTTGTTGTGGGCCACATGTGGTCCACAGTTTGCGAATTTGACATGCTTGATCTACGGTAATTTCAAGAGAGGGACTTTGTAGGGGAAAAGTCTCAGAAACATGAGAATCAGGGCAAAAATAGTGTAGGTGTTCTGCCACGTAGCAAAGTTAGGGAGGGAGTGACGTGGTAAATATTTGAGACAATTAGTGTCTCCTATAAGCTGGCCATGAGTTTATTCAGTCGTCTGGCCAGACCACCGTGGGGTCAAAGGCTCCTGCAATTCTATTTAGGCCTCTTTTGATGCAATGACTGCTCATCAACCCCCAAATGGGGGAATCTGGGTTTCTCTCTCCCACCTGTATGTGTGGACAATAATTCTGAGGGAGAGGCTGGGAGAGGAAGGAGCCTATGGGGTGTGCAAGGGTCCAGCTCCTCCCCCTGGATCCCACAGCGAATCTTAGAGAACATCACACCCAATCACCTTTTTTATAAATGTGGACTTGGGGTTGGAAGCCACAAATAGAGGACAAGAAAAAAACAGACTGTCCCATATCTGTAGAGGACCCTTGGTGTGCAGAATTGGGATCCCAAAGTTTTTTTGAATTACAGTAAAAATAGATTTTGCACTTGAAAAGACTGAGTAAAGTTCCTACTGGAGGCTAGACTCTCTACCAGTTATTAGGACACAAAAAGGCAGAAGATCTCCCCTGTCTGTTAAAGGCCTCATCACCCATTCATTCAACAAACATGTCTTGAGCATCTATATGATGTGGCAAGTACTGGACTTGATTCTAGGGACCTGGAAGGAGTGTACAGTCCAGGAAAGGAGACAGTTATATAAAGACATGACTAATAACGTGTTGTATTGAAATGTTATACCATCTGTTACATAAGGTGGGGAGTGCCTGAGTAACCTTGGGAAGATTAGAAGAGGCTTGTGGGCAAAGGTGAGCAGATAATGGTGCAGGTGGGGTCCAGGGTGCACCCCAGGGGGAACGCAGTGCCAGCTCAGGATCGCAGGAATGCTACAGGGAGGCGGGATGCCACCTCTTACACACTCTCTCTTAAATGCACCCTCTAATGAGGCAAGATAAAGGTAGATAAGGTTTTACATCAAGGAGGCAGCTTGATCATCTAGAATTTGCAGAGGCAAACAAGGACAATGCACACACTACTTTCAGGATCCCAGTAGGGAGAACAGGCTGGTTCCACTGGAATAAGCTAGACAACAGATCCTATCCCCATGTCAGGCTGAAGATGGAAAATAGTAAGGGAGTTGGGGAGAAGACCCAGAGAGAAATAAAAGAAAGGAAGGCCTGCAATCCTAGGGCCTGGCTCTTAACCTTGAGTGCACCAGAATATCCTAGGAGGCTGGGCCTCACCCCCAGACTTCTGACTGAGCAGGACTGGGGTGGGGCCAGTTAGAATCTGCATTTCTAACAAATTCCACGTGAGGCTGATGATGTTGGTCCTGGGAACATACTTTAAGAATCACTATTTGGGAGGGATGGTCTTTATTAGAGAAACCCCACATTGCCTGGGGAGATAGAATAACTGAAAATCTTCCAGGGTGAAGATCTAGTTGGGTCTCACGTGTTTGAGAATTGTAGCCCCAAACAACAGAAGTAAAGAGGAAATCGAGTTCTACTCAATCTGAATGTGCCAGAAAGATACAGACTTTGGGGTTTACTCTGCCTACTGGTTTTAATGTTTTAGATAATAAAAACTGTAGTGAAAGACCGAGTAATCGAAAATTTAATGGATAGTAGAAAGAACAGACTTTCCCCCCCATAGCATTAAAACAAGAAAATAGCTTACCTGTTGTGAAGATTGTCCATTAGGTTTCTCTTAACTTCTCTTCCTGTAACAACAAAAAAGTTGAAAATTGAGGTCTGCAAGTTGCCTCCGTGTCACAGCCAAGTTGCATCAACAAAGTGACAGAGAGCGTTTCCTCAGAGGCGCTAGGCAGTGATATGGGGGATGGAGCTCCTGATCTGGAACCGTCAGCCCAGGCAGACAAGCTCTGAAATTCACCAGGCCCAGCTCCTGACACTCCCAATTCAATGAACAATTCACCCACACTTCAGTATTTCTTCTCTGAAATAAGATTGCAGTGAGATTTAAATGGCACAACGTGTGAGCTATTTAGCCCATGCTGGGCATGTTGGAATTGTTCAATAACCCAAAGCTATTGCTCTTTATTACTGTTGACAAACATGACTTGACAACACGTCTCTTCTCTGACGGGTAAGGTTTCAATTTAGCAGAACAAATTCAAGGCATTTGCTTCTTGGAGACATATCAATAAAGTTTCAATGGACACATGTAAAATATTTTAACAGAATACAAAATTTAGAAAATACTAGTAGCTTTGCTCATAATGAAAATGATGTATAGAATTTGAAAGTAAAGCAAATGTGTAGACTTTTACCAATTTATCGATTATTAGAATAATTCACTATCTATAGACACAATTTTAAAAAAAATGCTCTTATCCTACAAGCCACTCCCCTGTTAAGAAGCCTTAAGCAGTTCTGCATTGCCTGCCAGTCTTTAGTGCACTCAACTAAGCATTCACGGTCTTTCACAATATGGCACCATTGGCCTTCCAGCATTACCTCTGAAACTCCTTAGGCCACACCTATTTCCAGCCAATCTGTATTTTTCACTATTTTCTAAACATGTCTATATTGTTCTGTTTCTATGCCTTTGCACGGGTTATTTCCCCCAGTTGGCTTGCCTCCATGCCCATCGATATTTTGCAAAGTTCTACTGATCCTTCAAAACTTATTTCATACACCACTTCCTCCATGAAGATTAAAAAAAAAATCCAACTAAAGGTAACTACTCTGTTCTTTTACTTTCTATAGGACCTTCAACCTCTTGGATGAGTCTGCTCACTGTATGCCCTGGATGACAGTAATTCATTTATATAACATTCCCTCCATTAGACTGTAAACTCTGAGGAAGGAAGGGCCCTGGTTTCATCATTGTTTATCTACATGTTGTACTTGTTCACACGCTGACTTACATTGAGGTGGTACATTGCATGTCTTTAAAAAAAAAATTGACATATGATGTTAAAAACATCCTATGTTCAATGAGGGTCTACCTTGAGTACAATTATACAGAGATGTGTAAGACATGGTCCATTTACCCAAGAACCTTCTAAGATGAAAATGAACAATATCCAGAGACAGAGTAAGAATTTTACAAGCTCTAAGCATAGTAAAGATCATGTATCAAAATAAAAACAACAACTATAAAAACAAGACACTTCAAAGAAATTCTATTTTTTTCCTAGGATGATTTTTTGAAATAATAAATTCTTTCAAAAGAAAGTATTTTTGGCACACTTGCTTTGCCGGTGCCTTAGGTGCATGACTAATTTGTTGGACAAGCTAGCATTAACATTACATTGGGTTGTACGTGTTGAGGACCCAATGACTGGTACAACTAATCAGTGCTAAGCATCATGGGAGCTTGGGAGAAAAAGACATCCCAGTGGGATTGGGCTGCCAAGAAAGAGTTTATGGAAAAATGGGGCCATGAGAAATTAGTTAGGCAAAGAGGAAAGTTTTAGTAAAAACAAAAGGGTAGTGCTCTGGCTGGCATGGCTCAGGTGGTTGAACACCATCTGGTGCACTAAAAGGTTGCTGATTTGATTCCCTGTCAGGGCACATACTCAGATTTTGGGTTCCATCCCCAGTTCAGCAGCATACAGGAGGCCAACTGATCAATGTTTTCTCTCACATTGATGTTTTTCTCCATCTTTCTCCCTTTCCCTTCCCCCTTTCTCTAAAAATCAATAAAAAATATTTAAAAAATAAATTGAAAAAAGCAAAAGGGTAGCAAAGAATACGACTTGTGTAAAAACACAATGGAGGGGACCCATGTGGCGGATATGGGGGATGGATTTGGTATACGTGACCAACTTACTGAGGCTCTTGAAAACAGGCCCAGAAGACCAAACATGACATGATCGGTAAAGAGAGTAGGTTGTTGAGCAGTGAATGACAGCATGATGGCAATATATTTGAAAGCCTCACCTGTTAGTAGACATCAGGGAACATGAAAAGCGTTAGGTACAGAGAGACTTGCTAAGGTTAACACTTTGAATTAAGTGAAGTGATGAAAGAGCCTGGTGTGTGGTCCCATCTAAGGGAATCCAGAGGAAAAAACAAATTTGGAAATCTACTTTCTCAAGCTTTCATTGATTTTCAAGTTAAACATTACTTTCTACTATCCCTGGTTTCTCTTAGCACATTGGTTTATGCATGTATTATATATAATGCCCTGAAAAAATTTTGTTACCTCAGTACCTGTTTCCTTACATGTAAAATGACAATTAAAAGTACCTTTTCCAGAGAGTAATTAGGATCAAGTGAAAGAACACAGTAGAGGATCTAGCACAGTGGTTGGCACAAACTACAATTTCAACAGGGTTAGCTAAGATTTTTTTCATTTGTTATCTTCATCATCAACATTATCATCATCATCTCTTAGTCAGTTTTCTACCTGCCTTCCCCGCTGCCCCCCCCTCCCCCCGCCCCGCACTACACTGGAAGTTCCTTGATTCAAATGATTGCATCTCATTATCTTTGTTTCTTCAAAAAGGAATACAAAGTAGGATTTTTGCTATGTACTGAATTGTAGGAGGAAAAATGCCAGAAATCCATGAAAGCAGGGATCTGTGTTACAAAAGAAGGAATATTAAATTATTCTTATTTTTGGAGGCAGACAGACAGGAAGAATGGTGGTAGACAGACAGGGGAGCTGGAAGGAGAACCGTGTGCAGTATTTGAGAGATCCTGAATTCAGCATTTAGCTTAGTGAGCTGACGTGATGGATGGGGAGAAGAGTGGCAGAGAGAACAAATGTACCTAGCCACCTTCCATTAAAAGAAAAAATGGGCATAAACTTATAGAGCAAAAAAGGAGATAAAACAGAAAGTCCATGAATGTCCCCTCACCAGTTTGGCTCAGTGGATAGAGCATTGGCTTGCGGACTGAAGGGTTCAGGGTTTGATTCCGGTCAAAGGCACATGCCCAGGTTTCAGGCTTGATCCCCAGTAGGAAGCATGCAGGAGGCAGTCACTCAATGATTCTCTCTCATCATTGATGTTTCTATCTCTCCCTCTCCTTTCCATTCTGAAATCAATAAAAATATACTTTAAAAAGTCCATGAGTGTGCAGTAACGGACCTAGTAAATCAGCAATGTAGATAACCAAGGACTAGCTGAACATAGACTGTAGAATCTTTAAAGGCATCATGAAGGTGGGAATGAAGAGGGAAGGGCTAAAACCAGGACAGTTTGGAAGGTGTTTAAGAAGCAGTTGGGCCCTGGCTGATTTGGCTCTGTGGATAGAGCGTCAGACTGCAGACTGAAGGGTCCCAGTTTCGATTCTGGTCAAGGGCACAGGCTCGATCCCCAGTTGGGGGCATGCGGGAGGCAGCCGATCAATGCTTCTCTCTCATCATTGATATTTCTATCTCTCTCTTCCTCGCCCTTCCTCTCTGAAATCAATAAAAATATATTTTTAAAAAAAGGAAGAAAGAGAGAGAGAGAGAGAGAGAGAGAGAGAGAGAGAGAGAGAGAAAGGAAGAAAGAAAGAAAGAAGTTGGTTCCTAAATCCTTTTCTGCACTCGAATTTCAGGTGGTTTCCACTCTCCATCTCAACTAAAGAATATAAGTATAGCATCTGGAAAGGGTAAAACAGGGTTTCTGGACCCGGAACACAGTAGGGAACACACAGCAAAGGGCAGGGGTACTGAACCCCAAACCAAGTGGTTAAGTGTGTAAATATGAAATGCTGAGACCCTCACCTGCTCCCTGCCCCTTCACTCTGGGATTGCTGGTAGCCGCCCTCTTGCCCTCTCCAGACATCTGAGGAAAGTCTCTCACAGGAGAGACAGATTGACAAGAAAACCTCTGGAAACAAAGAGGGAGAAGAAACAAAACAATGGACAATAATAATTTTCATCATGTCACTTGCATGCAAAAAGAATAAGAAACTGTTGAATAGTCTATTGAGAGCTTCCCCCTGGGGCCTCCCCTAAAATCTCCTCCCTGAAAACCCTTAGGACAGAGGAACCACTGTGCTCTCTGTCCCAGGCACATTACCATTAGCTTCCTCACTCCCAAGCTCTAAAGGCCGTTCCTTTATCTCGATAACTTGTTTCCTAAACCCATTTTTTTAAGGAATTACTTTTCATACTCTATGATTTATCAAATAAATATTCTCTTACAAAAAAAGAACAAAAACCAAAAAGAACAAAACTATTAAGAAAAATCAGAGAACAGCAACAACAAAAGCTCTTGGAAATTAAAACAAAACAGCAAAAATGAACTTTTAAATACAGAATCCAGGAGAAAAAGGTGAAGAAATCTCACATAAAGTAGCAAAAGAGATAAAGACGTGGAAAATGAAATAGAAAAGATAAAAACATTAGAGGACCATTCAGGAGGTCCAATATGCATATAATTGGAGTTCCCTAAAGAGAAAGCAAACAAAGGGTGGGGAAAACTTTGTCAACAAAATAATATAAGAAACTCCCTCATAACTAAAGGACACGAGTTTCTAGATGAAAGCACTGACCAACACAGTGGATAAAAATAGACTCAAGCCAAGATACAACATTGTGATATTTCAGTTGTAAGTATACAGAACACTGAACAAATGGGAAAAAAGGGCCATTTGTTACCTCCAGTGAAAAATAAAGATCTTACAGGCTTCCAGGAAAAAAAAAGAGAAAGAAACAAAACCCCAGATCATATACAAACATAGGCTGGGGATCAGAATGGTTTCAAACTTATTAATAACACACACACACACACACACACACACACACACACACACACATCAATCCAAACCTGGCCAAACTACCAATTAAGTGAGAGGGCAGGTTAAATATATTTTCAGATATATAAAACATCCATCCATATATCTTCCCTCCTGGGAAGAAGGCTATTGGACAATGTAACAAGCAAATGAAGAGAGAATCCAGGAGGAGAAGGCAAGAGAAATAGGAAATGGAGCACTAAACACAGGAGAGAGACCAAAGTGTCCCAGGATGACGGTGCCCAGGGATCTCAGAATGCCAGCAGTGTGCACAGGGAAAGGGCAGCTCATTCAGCTGGAGAAGCTAAGAAGGTACTGGGCAGTTTTCTATCCCCTGCACCACCATTCATTTAGAGCAGCAATTCTCAACCAGGGCGCTGCAAGAACTTTTACAACATGCAATAGGTGACTGTTTAGTCAGGGGCACTGACCTCTTTTCCCTTAGGTCGTCAAATTAAAAAATGACAACAGCCAACACAATAGCGTTCTGGTGTGAATGAATAAAAACTATACTTTTTTTTTGGGGGGGGGGCGGTCAGATCAGCAAAAAGTATAATACGTTTTTTGGTGCGCCGCAGAATTTTAGTAATTAGCTTATGTGTGCCATGAGATGAAAAAGGTTGAAAATTGCTGACTGAGAGAAATAATATTTAGAGGCAAACAACCAAAATAATCAGCTAAAAAGTGATTTCCTTTGAGGAAACTGATCAGTCGGAGCTTCATTTGAAGATTTGGAAATCGAGCCAGTCATAACAGCAATGCCCCGAGGAAGGGTAAACCAGATGATAGAAAGCCAGGACAATAATGCTTGTGAAAATACCAACTCACATCCCTTTAACCTACATTAATTATTCAACTTCTAGCACTGTGGGCCCGGCCAGGTGCTCATAAATGATCATAACGGGATGAGTAAGACAGAAAGTTTACAACCCAGTGAGGTAGCCAAAACAGAAACAAACAATTATGATCCAGTGATATAAGTGAGTTCATAGGCAAAGTATTATAAAAATGATTGCAACCAGCAATCAACCTTCCAGCGTCCTCTAAGGCTGCGCAGTCCAATATGCAAACTCTCTGCCAACGAGCCACATGTGGCTAGTGGCTACCGTAGTGGACAGTGTAGACCGGTGGTCCCTAACCTTTTCTTGGCCATGCCCCACCTGAGCATCTCTAAAATCCTGAGGCCCCCACCCTGTGACATATATAATTCTTATTATTCAAAAAGTGAACTCCTATTCACATGGAGGAAGGCTAAAGGCCATTCACTTGGTCTAAACAAGCTTCCAAAGAACATAGCAACCATGAAAGAGATACATAAAAGAACGAAAGGACAGTTGAAGTACTGAGGAAGAAATCACTAAGAAATTGTTAAAAAAATGTAGTGATATGAAAAAATAGCAAATGAATTTTCAAAGCATGTAATAGAGAACTGAAATGCATAAATATGTCACAATATATGTTTATATACTGTATGTGAGGCCCCTAGAACAAGAAATGCAAAAAAATTCACTGTTAATAACTCATTCTCAAACTGCCCCCCCCCAAAAAAATCAAATTTGCCCCCTTGTGGGGCATGTGCCCCATGTTGGGAACCACCAGTGTAGACCTAGAGCATTTTCTTTTTTTGAAAATATATTTTATTGATTTTTTAAAGAGAGGAAGGGAGAGGGATAGAGAATTAGAAACATCGATGAGAGAGAAACATTGATCAGCTAGGCAGCTTACTGGGGATGTGCCCACAACCAAGGTATATGCCCTTGACCGGAATCGAACCCGGGACCCCTCAGTCCGCAGGTCGACTCTCTATCCACTGAGCCAAACCGGTCAGGGCTAGGGCATTTTCTTTATACAGAAAGTTCTATGGGATGGTGCTGGTCTAGAGGTTCTTTTTTTTTTTTTAAATTAAATTTTTATTTTTCAATTACAGTTTACATTCAATATTATTTTGTGCTAGTTTCAGGTGTACAGCAATCATATATTTTACAAAGTGTCTCCCCAATATTTCAAGCACCCCCTGGCACAGTACATAGTTCTTACAATATTATTATGTTCCCTAGGCTGCACTTTATATCCTCATGACTATTTTGTGACTGTCACTTTATACTTCGTAAACCCTTCCCCTTTTCACCCAGCCCCCCAATAGAGGTTCTAAAGTGGGGAGATATTTTTTGCAGCGTATTCAAGTACAGTAAAGGCCTGAGGGGGTCACATTCCATGGATCTATTAGTAAACAGAGACTTACAGAGCTTGATGTTTAACCAGCTAAGTTATCTGCACAACCAATGGAATTTTCACTCTGCTAGAAATTTAGTTTTCAAGTGGGCCATCTGGAGCTAGGAAGGGGATTTCTCACATCTCCTGAGGCTGTTTGGCCACCCACAGATGTTGGGGGCAAATGCTGCTGGTGACCAGAAGTCTGGGAGTCTGTGTGAAAGCAGCTTTGCTTAGTGGAAAGGGGGGCGGCAGCGGGGGGAGGGGGGTCCTGGAGAACTCAGAAGTGCCTGAGTTTGAACGTTAGCCCCACTACTTATCAGCTGTGTGGCCATGAGCAAATCTCTCAACCTCCCTGGGCCTTAGTTTGTCCTAGACGTGAAGTGTACAGATAATGCATGGATCAGGACCAGCAGGTGGCAGAGCACCAAATGGCAGCTGCCCGTCTTCTCGTGGTTCTTCATTTCCAACTTTCAAGAAATAGTGTGGCTGTTGCCCAGTGGTGTGGCTCAGGTTGAGTGTTGACCTATGAACCAGGAGGTCACAGTTCAATTCCGGTCAGGGCACGTGTCCTGTTGCAGGCTGGATTCCCAGTGGGGAGTGTGCAGGAGGCAGCAGAGAGATGATGATTCTCTCTCATCATTGATGTTTCTCTCTCTCTCTCTCTCTCTCTCTCTCTCTCTCTCTCTGAAATTAAAAAAAGGAAAATAAAAAAGAAATAGGCTGGTGAAGAGGGGCCCCTCAATGGTGAGAGCTGGCTCTCCTCACCTATCATTTCTTCTCATCACACCTCTGTTTTCTTAAAGGAGCTCTCGGGGATCAGGAACTTAAGGGCCTATCACAGGAAGGGGTATTTCTGTGCAAAGAAGGGAAAAGGATGAAGGGGGAGGGGCAGTGGCATTTACTGGAGGGCCAAGGACATGCCAGACCCACTCGCAGGTATGGGATGTCGTTCTAGAAATCCTCCCAGTGTCTAAGGGGGAGTCAAAGGATGCGAGGAAGACCATGGAGAGGAGGGTTTGTGGGTGGTAGAAAAGAAGGCAGGATGGGACATAAACCACAGGATGGGCTGGGTTACACGGGGAGGGGCCATGCATGCCAAGCTACGGGCCCCACTTGATGAGATTCCTAGTTCATAATAATAACTGGTGGCAACATGTCACATGGACTCACTGGTGGGTGACTTTAAGCCCGCCCCCAAACCCTGGCTTATCCTCAGCGGCCAGTCCATCTCTGTTCCCGCCTTTAACTTTCCTGGGAAGAAAAACAAAGTTTCTTTCCAAGTGGAGTTAAGTTCTAAATATGATAAGCCCGGAGTTGGCCCCAACACTGCTTGCAAGCATTAGCTTTCCCTTGTAATTTGTAAATGTATTCAGGCTTGTTTTCGGGTTTTCTTTTATGGGTCCCCTCCCACCCCCACCCCAGGCAGGGCCAGTCTCTGAATAGAAAGAAAAGGTCCCCAGCTGGGCTCCTTTCTCGGAACAAGCTTTGCAAGCCTCGCAACATCTTCCTTGGATACGGGTCAGCTGGGGGCCCTCCCTGTCCTCCAGGAGGAATTCCTGCCGGCGTCGCGCACAGGGGCCCCTTTGTTGTCCGAGGTTGTGAGAAGTTAACCACGGCTTCGCACGAGGAAATATCTTTTCCTTGTGTGAAGGAATGATCAAAGAGGAATGTCACTTAAACCAAGGAAAACAAAGCCGTGATTTATATCGAGAATCGCCACAGAGAAGAAAGAGCCTTGTGCCTGCCGTAGAGCACAGAAATCTGCAGGACAGGGTGTAAAACGCACTCGTCTTCTGATGGACTTTAAAGTGTAGTCCTTAGTGTATGTCAAACTGTTCAGTCTTCTTTTAGAATATAAAACCTCCTTCTCTCGTGCATCTGCCCCGCTCACAAATATCTCCAATCTTTCCCCAATGTTTAACGTGAAACCTTTTCTCCTTAAAGAGAATGTGTATATGTGTGTGCATATCTTTATATATAATATACATGCATACAAATACATGCAATTATACACACATATGCACATGAACGTTTAAGCACACAAAGTGTGGAGAAAGGTCATCCCTAACCATAGCAACCTAACCTCGTGCTAGGGGTTACATTTTTTCCCAGGATTTGTTTCAGTTTGTCCATCTACTTACCAGTTTCACACAATATATAAACAACTTCACATCCTGCCTCTTCCCGCCTAACAGGACGTCCCCAGCCTTTCCCATGACAATACAATGACTGGCTTAAAAGATGGCAAATTATTCCGGGGTGAACCTCTGCCAGGGATCTAATCCCCCCCCCCCCACATAGCTTCCCATGTTTGGGACTTCCCATGCTCGGTACAGTCACCCTCCTTGCACCTTCCAAGTTCAAAGTCTACGTTGCTGACTGTAAACATCACATGACTGTAATGTGTGTGATGATTTCCCTTTTCTTCTGCCATGAAGTGCAGGTGACCTGTGGGGCCTACAGCTAGAGAGCAGCCAGGAGGCTGTTCCTTCATCACAAACCAGGAAATGCGGGATCCACAAAGCATTGCCGCTGTTCAATCTCATCACTCCAGGGAAAGGAGCCAGGACAGCCTGGCCGGCAGAAGCCCTCCTTCCCAAACAGTTAAAGACCCCGCACCAGGGACCACAAGGAACCGCACTTGAATTCTCCACTCCTAGTGTGTTCAGCTCTCGGCCAGGTGTCTCTCTTAGCGGCAGGGCCCGGGAACCATGGCTGACAACCGTCAGGTCAGGGAAACTGTAACTGCTCCATTGCCCTTTGGGTATCGCCCGTCCTCTTTGTGAAGTCCTCATTCTGTCAAATGTTCCCACATGTGCAGCATAAGACATTCCGCTCAGATGTGCAAACTATCTTCATTCCCAAGGGCAGGTGGGGGCGGAAGAGCAGGAGAGGCTGGAGGTTGCGGGGTGGGGTAGAGGCTGAACAGGGGACCTCAATTGAGGTGAACTGGGCCCAGGTCGGCAGTGTAGTTAGTTACACTCAACAGATCTTCAAAACCAAAACTTGGGGCTCTAGCTCTGATGCATGAGTGTGAGTGTGTGTGAGTGTGAGTGTGTGACCGTGTGTGAGCGTGTGTGTGTGAGTGTGAGCGTGTGTGTCTGTGTTGGTGGTGATGATATCTGATACTTGAATATCCACTATGTCAGTGGTCGGCAAACTGCGGCTCTCGAGCCACATTCGGCTCTTTGGCCCCTTGAGTGTGGCTCTTCCACAAAATACCACGTGCGGGCGTGCACGTACAGTGCGATTGAAACTTCGTGGCCCATGCGCAGAAGTCGGTTTTCGGAAAGGAGATAGACGAAACAAGTATACAAGACGAGTGTGGATGGGAGAGTTGGAAGGGGTTGACCTCAGCGAACGTACCTCAATCAGATTGAGGACGTTTTTAGCAAAGGCCAGCTTAGGAGTACCCTAATTAAGTTAATAACAATGTACCTACCTATATAGTTTCAGTTTAAAAAATTTGGCTCTCAAAAGAAATTTCAATCGTTGTACTGTTGATATTTGGCTCTGTTGACTAATGAGTTTGCCGACCACTGCACTATGTGATTGATACTTTACACTTGCTATTTCCTAACTTCCCAGCAACTGTGTGAAATAAGCATTATTAGCTCCATTTTATGAATAGCAAACCTAACTACCTCATGTAAGGTTACACAACGAGTAAATGGGGGAACAAGGATTCGGAGTTCAAGCTTTCTCATGTACACCATGAAGTCCTCAACATGACAGGCTTTATGTCACTCTCTGTCAGGGTAGGCAGGGGATTCGAGAACATGGGCTACAGGAGGTCAGTTAGCCTGGGCTTCCCATTCACTTAGGGCAGTGATGGCGAACCTTTTGAGCTCGGCGTGTCAGCATTTTGAAAAACCCTAACTTAACTCTGGTGCCGTGTCACATATAGAAATTTTTTGATATTTGCAACCATAGTAAAACAAAGACTTATATTTTTGATATTTATTTTATATATTTAAATGCCATTTAACCAAGAAAAATCAACCAAAAAAATGAGTTCGCGTGTCACCTCTGACACGCGTGTCATAGGTTCACCATCACTGACTTAGGGCCTCAAATGTAGAGTCTTGACAACCATCTCCAAATACGAGCCCAGAGCTATACTGACAGGATTGAAAAAAGGCAACATTCACCACATAGAGCTTTGAACTTCAGCCCCATTTTTTCATAATAAATCACTCAGGTTTCCTGTGAACCAACACTTTATCTCAAAAACAGGAACATTCTGTCACCTTCATGCTTGGGTGCAACATTGCAATTTGCACATGGAAGCATTTAAAATATTCTCCCATTTTGATAACCCTGCTGTGTCATTATTTTAGTACTTTAATATACTGAGAGCCTTGAAAACAACACGAAAAGGTAATGCAAGCCTCTGTCAACCTCTGAGAGACCTTGATCTCATACTGCGGTTGCATGTTCACAAGTATCATGCAGAAGGAAATATTAGGGACAGACTTCTGTGCAGTTAGTTTGAGGGGAATTCTTGATGGAGTCTACTCTCACATACCCTTTGTAGAGACTCCATTATTTGTGATTCCTTAGGTATGTATATCTTAAGAACCCTTAGAGCTGATATCTCATGGATTCCACACTTTGTATTGGCATGTAAGTAATCAATCTCCGCAGCTCTATCATGATGCCACCGGTCCTCCAGCTTCTGGGCCTGCCCTTGTCATGCAGGCAGGCAAGCTCCCTGCTGTCAGAAACCCATCCCTCTCAGCCATGAGTGACTGAGACCATATGTATTAACAGGAGGGACTGGAGCACCTCAACCACGTTGTCCCTGGCTGAATTTTTCTCAGTCTACAGTAAGATTTGTAAGAAACACCCTGGTTAATCTATCAGTTTTAGGAGAGAGAGAGAGAGAGAGAGAGAGAGAGAGAGAGAGAGAGAGAGAGAGAGAAAGAGAAAGAGAGAGAAAGAGAGAGAGAGAACAAATAAATGGCTATTAAACTGCTGTGAATGAAGACACAGCATTTGTGGTGTGGGAAGGCCCTAAAAAGACATTATTCTAACCCACATTGCTCCACTCTAAGCAACAACAAAAGCCCAAGAGACCAAAAACTTCATCAGGGTTTCCTTTCAGATCATTTCTGAAAAATTAGGTAAAAATAGACATCTCAAGAAGGTAGAGAACCTGACACATGCTTAATATCAAGACTAGAAAAAAAAAATTCTGCCTCATCAGCAGGAAAATGTATATTGTGATTCCCACCATTACTTGGCAATCCATCTACTTTTCTAAGGGAGCCAAGAACTCTGTCGATATGATCTGTCTCCATCAGATGACTGTTCAAACCTGAGTCAAAAATAACTCGCCCAGTTATTATTTTCATCCCTTCCACTCAACCATCCCTAATTCTACATCAGCACTTTTCCAGAAAATATCGGAAAGGTCTCTAGTTGTTTTTATTTCATTCATTCATTCATTCATTCACTCATTCATTTCCCCCATTAATAAATATTAGATAAACATCGGAGCATGATGGAAAGGAAGGCAGTTCTCAATATTTTGTGTATTAAAGTTTGCTCAGAGAAAGTGAAAAATTTGGTCACAGAAAGTTTGCTAATTCTTAAGCTAAAATCAACAAAACAGCCCTACCTTCCACAGTGTGGAATGTAATAAGAAAACACAGTGTTGTAGCAACAGTCCGAAACCAATTAAGGGAGAAGTAAGTAACTAAGCATATAAAAATATGCGTGACAATCCACAGATCACCGTGTTTCTAGAGAGTGGTACAGGTTAGAAGTAAAACAAAACCAGAAATTGATATGCTCTTATCCTACTTTTAATTCACTCAACTAAGTAAATACAAGACTGGTTTGAATTTCCAATTTTTCAATCCTTAATGTTTTCTTAGCTTGATATACTAACACATAAAATGTATTAACTTACTGTTCTGGGGGCGGGGGGAATCCTACTGCTTAAGCCAGAGATAGCTGGAAATGGAGTCTATAATCTTCTTTAGCAAAAAAGGGCACATGAACATATAGCAACAAAATGCATGACATTTCAGAGAAACTTATCTGTAACCTGCTTCTGGGTAGTTTGAAGACTTCTTGGCAGTATTCAATCTTGCCGGTGGATAATGCAGAAAATTCAACACCAGAAGTTGACATGCTTTTTAGCTCTTCTTTCTTTTTTTTGTTTTGTTTTTTAAATTACGGGATAAAGAGCTATATTCTGATTTCAACTATATTCAAAGGGTGCCAATGTTTTGGGAAAGGCATGAATTTGACTCTGTGGTTCTGGCCCGTGAAAAGTTTGCAGACCAAACCTCACAGGCAGAGGTGTGGTAGCAAATGTTTAACAACTGGTTCTACAGAAACAAAAATGTTTATTATTATAAATAAGGGATGTGTAATATGGTTTACAAATAAAGATTAAACAATACGTTCTTTTTATTTGGACAAATTAATTTTCACAGGATGTTTTGAGTTTTTCTGGACTCCTCCATAGTCAATCTATGGTTGCAACTGACAAAACAAGTCTAGTTCTGACATGAATGTCAGTTGATATTTCATTTGCATTAACTAGTTGGATGAAAGTGAAACAATAAGCACAAATGTTGGATTTCACGTGCTTGTTAATGACATGAGCACATTCTTTGCTGAAACAGATAATTTTTTTTTTAATTCTGGAAGAAAATTTTCCTCAGAAATTTTTTGTGTGTTATACTCATGTAACAGCTAAAGACGGGCAACTTTTATGTTTAATTTGCATTAATGTTTTCTTCATCACATTCTTAAGCATAGTCAAGCGACATACATTAAGTTGAACCTGATTTATAGTCAATTTCCATGGTGTAAATACTCCTGTCATGGCTGATTTCAAGTGAGTAACATTAAGTCATAAACACAAAGTTGAAAAGAGGTGTATAGCCCAGCTGGTGTGGCTCAGTGTTGAGTGTCAACCTATGAACCAGGAGGTCACGGTTCGATCCAGGTCAGGGCACATGCCCGGGTTTCAAGCTCGATCCCCATTAAATGGTATGCAGGAGGCTGATCAATGATTATCTCTCATCATTAATGTTTCTATCTCTCTCTCCCTCTCCTTTCCTCTCTAAATTAATTTTAAAAAAGAGGTGTATAGTTGCACACCATTATACAATATTTCTACCACACAGATACAATAGATGTAAAAAACATAGGAAACTAAAGTAATTAGTAAGTGATGAGTTTTGAGTATTTATTAACTTTGTTTTTAATATAATTTGTTTGCCTATATTTTCATAGAATTTAAGTTTTTAATACCACCTCACAAAATTTCTGGAATTTCCCAGCCAGTTCAGGCAGGCTCCAGTACAAGGTTTCAGGGTTCTGAGCCTCAAGGATAAATTCATTTCCCAGACAATTTTCCCTCAGCCACACACCACTAACTTCCAATAACAGTGACCCTACAGCCCAACTTCTCCTGCTATGAGTTAATCAATCTCAAGGAGTGGGATGTCTGGCATCAAGTTCCCAGTAGAGCATTAACACTTAGTGAGAGAGAAAAAATGACTTCAGCATAGTCATGTGACTTTGAGGCAGTCCTCAGCCACCTCACCTGTAGAATGGGGACAGTACTTTTCCTAGGGCTACTATGAGGATTAGAGATAATGCAGCAAAGCTCCTGGAATAATTCCTCAAATACAGCAGGTGTGGAATAACTAAGTGCTTATCCTTAATATGATGGCAGAATCGCTGTAAAGATTCCTTTTGTGGATACATTATGGGTCAGTCAGATGAACTGCAACAGAGAAGCAATTTCCTTTTTCTTTTTTAAATATATTTTTATTGATTTCAGAGAGGAAGGGGGAGGGAGAGAGATAGTAACATCAAGGATGAGAGAGAATCATTGCTTGGCTGCCTCCTGCAAACCCTACACTGGGGATCGAGCCTACAACCCGAGCATATGCCAGGACCAGGAACTGAGCTGTGATCTCCTGGTTCATAGTTGACACTCAACAACTGAGCCACGCCAGCTGGGCCAGAGAAACAATTTTCAAACTTGACTGACTAAAGAGCGGGTTTGAGAACAATCAGATTTCTTGAGTGTATGGAAGATTGTTTCCTGCCTCCCAAGGATCACTGCTTTCATTTTTTCTCAGGATAAATGGATGAATGAATGAATAAGGTAAATTTGTAACTGGAGTGTTGTAGCACAGACCCAAAGGTAACTTCCAACAGTCAATATTTTACGTCAGAATCATGGGCTAGAATTTAGGAAAACTCATTTGCCACCTGTGAAATTGACGCAGACAACAGCCATTGGGGGAGCATCTTGTTGAGATGACAAATTCTTTAGTGTTTTTGATATTTTCAATGATATGTTGCCCTAAAATCTTTATCATAACTTTTGGGATTCTAGGCCTCTGTAAGATGATTTCTCCACCACCACCCCCTTGTTTTTGTTAAAGGGCACATTAGGCCTGGTGGGTGTGGCTCAGTGGTTCGATTCCCAGTCATGGCACATGGCCCGGTTGCAGGCTAGATCACCAGTAGGGGGCGAGTAGGAGGCAGCCGATTGATGTTTCTCATCGATGTTTCTCTCTCTTTATCCCTCTCCTTTCCTCTCTCTCTAAAATCAATAAAAACGTATTTAAATAAAAGGACACATTAATAAAAAAAAAACCAACGCAAAACAACACAAACACAAAAAGGCTTACATTGTTTTTTTACTATGTGGAATAGGGGTAATTATGCTTCTATCACAGGCTTCCTGTCTCAAATGAACTAAAGAATCCAGCCCATGGAATGTGTCCAGCACACCGCCCGGGCCACACCGAATGGTAGCTGCTGCATGCAGCACACTGCATTCTCCCCTTCTTTCAAATCAACTCAAGGTTAGCGAGGGCAGGGGAGCACACACAACACACCGAGAAGAGGCCAGCTTTCTCCTGTCTACTAAACGATCAATCGATCGGGTAAGCAGGCTGAATTGATCTGTTTTTCCTCCCGGGAGGAGATAGTATTTTCTTCTAAAAATAAAAGGAACAGCAGCCCGCTTGTGTTAGTTATTAACCAGATCAAATATCAAGGAAGTCGGAGATTCTAAGACCTCGCTTGTCCTTTTATTTTATATACATTTATAAACCTTATAATTTATTCTGGATTTCAGGAACACCAAGGATTAATTGTCAAGCGGTGGGCAATTTCAGCAAATACTAAACGATTCAAGCACAGAAGGTATGACAGAGCCACCAGGAGTCAGCCTAGCCTTAAGTTATAAGATAATTATAGCACTTGATAAACACACAATATACAGATGATGCCTTGTAGAAATGTGTATCTGAAACCTATGTAATTTTTATCAACCAATGTCACCCCAATAAATTCAATAAAAAATAATCCATAATCATATGACTGGGGAGAAAATACAAGGGAAGAAATACATATGAGTCTTAAAGCTAGAAATATTAAAAGAATTAATGGCTGTATTCTAAAGTACCTAGATTATCATCAATATATTTATGTAGCACATTATGGAAGATGATTTGATGTTTCTGGGGAAACCACAGAATTTAGCCTAGAAACATATGAAAAGATGTTAAATTTAGCATCATTCTAATTCTGAGATTTGAGCTCTAGTTGCCATTCCTCATGTGTCATAAAAACTCAAGCTAGATTCCTGGGCAGAAAATGTTCTAAATTGAAAAATATATGATCAACCAAATATGACCAGTTGTCAGAATTAAAATCTCAAATGATGAACAGTGAACCAGATTACCTAAATTGATGTGTTAAGAGTAATAATAAATGGAGTGTGTGTGTGTGTGTGCGTGTGTGTGTGTGTGTGTGTATGCATGCCTATGTGCAAACTTAAGCTGAAACAAAGAAGTTTTTCTCTCCTGGGGGAATTTACATAATAATGTACACCAGGGCTTGAGTTCCTCAAATTATAGTGTTTTTAAACTTGAATACACATTGCTATGCAGTTCTATGTGAATTTGGAAAGAATGCAAAGTAAATTTCCAGTATCATCAGTCTTTCTCATTCAGTCGCAATCCCTCCCTTTCCCGGCTATAGTGAGCGAATTTCCTGCCTAGGAAAACGCTGAGGTGAATCGATAGGCCTTCTTCCTCTCTCTGGGCAATTCAGTTTTTTGTTTGTATTTTTCTCCTGAAGCGTTTTCTTACCTCACCGGGCTTGTGACGTCATCAGACCTACATTGGAGCTGTTCTGTTGGTCCTCCTCCTTTAGTTCTTTCCCACAGAGGTGCTCCAAAAGCTTATATTCCAAGACTAAAATCCTAGCAGGTTCCCCAAACTTCACACAGTTGTGCAATGGTTAAAAACCAAACAGAAAGCCCAGCCCTGGGCCCTCCTGGCTGGGGTGTGGCTGCAGGTTGGCGGTGTGGCTGAGGGCTATTGCTTAACCAAACCAAACACTCAGCACTAACCGCTGCCCAGGTACAGTGATTACATACTAAACAGAAGGAGCGGTACACCTTTCCTCGCTGAAGACGTGAATGAAGACAGAAAATCCCTTTGGTCAAGCTCTGCAGGGTTCCACACTGCAGTGCTTTTTCTACCCTGAGCATCCAAGCACTGGCCGGAGTAAGAGCCCACAGCTCACTTCCTAAAGTTGATGCCTGACATAATTAAAATCGGTGGAAATGGAAAGACTCAATTTTAAAAATTCTGAAATGAAACCAAATATCATCACTGATATTGGTATATTATGGCTCATACTTTACACTTGACAAAGTGTAATATAAGTTGGGAGCAAGGCTGTGAATTGACACACACACACACAGAAAAAACTCCTAACTATACAAAATGTATACCATTTCCATCACTCATGGAAAATTGCACTGAATCATTTCAAGTGAGCTAGGCAGTTCTGTAATGTCACTAGTCCGTTGAGGCACTTTAGAAGTTCAAAGCAAATGCAGATCCAAATATTTTGTAAGATGTAAGATATTGCTACAAATTTTAATAATCAAAAGGTATTTATTGTGCATCTATATGTATCTAGCACTGTGCTAGTCAGTATGGAAAAATTAAAAAGTATATGACTCATTCCAAGAATTTTAATAATCTAATTAAGAAGTCAAATCTGGCCTGGTCAGGTGGCTCAGTTGGTTAGAGCCTTGTCCTGTACATCAAAAGGTTGCAGGTTTAATCCCTGATTGGGGCGGGTATGGGAGGCAACTAATCCATGTTTCTCTCTCATATCAATGTTTCTCTCTCTCTCCCTTCCTCTCTCTTTCAAAATCAATTTAAAAAATATACCCGAGTGAAGCTTAAAAAAACAAATAAATGAAAGAGTAACAGAAACCTATATACGGAATATTGTCAGGTCTGACTTAAGTATCTTTTCTGTAGGCTGGTGGTAGGAAAACCCAGAAGAACAGAGGACTGGAATTCCAAGTTTACAGAACATATTGATGTCCTGCTTTGTGCCTACTTGCTAATAAATGTGTTTTAAAAATATATATGCAAAGTGAAATAAGTCAAACAGAGAAAGCTAAGAACTATATGATTTAACTCATGTGTGGAATATAAAACTGAAACTTATGTACACAAACAGCAGTGTGGTGGTTGCCAGAAGGAGGGGGTGGGGGAAGAAAGGGGTCCTAATATGAGGGGACAGGATAAGATTTGACTTTGGGTGGTGGGCACATGGTCCTATATACAGATTTTTTAAATTAGTAATCCACACATGGAACCTATATGTTCATGTTGACTAATGTCACCTGGATAAAATTTAAAATAATTAAAAGAAAAAATATGCATCCCTATGTTCATAGCAGCACAATTCACCATAGCTAAGATTTGGAAACAGCCTAAGTGCCCATCAGCAGATGAATGGATTAGAGAACTGTGGTACATCTACACAATGGAATACTATGCTGCTGTAAAAAAGAAGGAATTCTTACCATTTGTAACAGCATGGATGGAACTGGAGAGCATTATGCTAAGTGAAATAAGCCAGTCAATGAAAGAAAAATACCACATGATCTCACTCATTTATGGATAATAAAGACCATTATAAACTGATGAACAAAAATAGATACAGAGGCAGAGCAGCATCAAACAGGCTGTCAAACTACAGCTGGAAGGCCGGGGAGGGTTGGGGTAAGAGATCAACCAAAGGACTTGTATGCATGCATATAAGCATAACCAATGGACACAAGACACTGGGGGTAGGGGAGGACGGGGGAAAGTCAAGGGGGGGAAAAAAGAAGACATATGTAATAGTCTTTGTAATACTTTAAGCAATAAAACAAATTAAAAAAAAACCACTGAAACATTTTATCCTATATAATAAAAGCCTAATATGCTAAAAAAGAAAAAAGATATATGTGGAATATTTGGTCTGAGATTTGCTTTCATTGTATCCTGGCAGGGCTGATGCTGAGAGGGGCTGATTCTCACCCACCTCAAGTTTTCCTGTGGCTACCTTTATCCCATTTAGTTGGATTTTTTAGATGCTGGGAAGACCTATTTTAAAGTTAAGGATGATGGGCCCTTCCTCACTGATTATGTGGCTGAGCATAAATCCTCTAGGTTCAATTTTAGTCCCATGAAATGAGGATAACAACTCCTGGGCTTGTTGTAAAAATTAAAAACAATTGCATACACAGCCCAGTTAGCTGCTCATTCACTACTAGTTTCCCTCCCCTGATTCCTGTTGTTACACTTTTCCTATCCCAGAGGAAGCGTACAAATGTTAGCAGAATTGAAAAGTATAACTTCTCTCCCTCTATTTTGCATTTTAATTTCTTGGGACTGAACAGATGTTGGAATGTAAAGTTGGTGCCTCTATTACCCCATCTTAAATCTGGATGCTGAGAATCATCAGAGGCTGGAATCCTTTCTCTTCCCTTCCCTTTTCTGGTACCCAGAGTCCTTCCTCACCCTCTTCTAGAATCCCTGTGCCCACTCACACTCTGAGGACTCTCCCTGGGCAATTATTGCTTTGGTCTCTCTCAGTATCACCTCATTTGGCCTGCTCCTGCCCTGGCTGGGTGGCTCAGTTGGTTAGACGGTCTCCTTGTAAGTAAAGGTCATGGATTTGATCCCTGGTCATCAGGGCATATATAAGAGGGCATATATAAGAATCAACCAATGAATGCATAAATAAGTGGAACAACAAATCAATGTTTCTCTATTTTTCTCTCTCTCTCTTTCTTCTATCAACAAAAAAAAAGTTTTGACCTGCTCCTGAATTTTATTAAAACTAATGCTATAGGGAAATAGGAGGTTAAGTAACTATAGACACAGCATATGGAGGTTCCTCTTTTCTACTTCTCACCCTCATCTCCCAAATACTGGCAGCTGGGCCCTTACCCTCCAGGCAAGAGTTGGGGGGAGTTTTCCCAGGGCACCTGACCACCCCGTGAGGAAGGCCTGCAAGATCCTGACATTAAAGTTCCCTAACAATTGGCTCAGCCAGATCATTGCAGCAGATGTCACCAGTGTCCCCTCCCACACATGTGTGTTCAGAACTTCACTGTTTAGTCCCTACTCTTAATGTGAGCAGAGCACCACTGCTACCAAAGAGCCGAGAAAAGCCAAAAACAATCTGGAGAGATCCAGAATTATGAAGGAAAAGGAAAATTTCCAAAAGTATTATTAAAAACTTATAAAGATAAGAGAAATACAAGGTATCTTGAATCAAGAAAACGATGCTGCTAGAAAAAAAGGTGTTCAGAGAACAAAAAAAGACCTCTTAGAAATGAAAAACATGACAGCATAAATACAAACCTCAGCTGAAAGAATCAACACTAAAATTGAAGACATCGGAACGAAAAGAAAAAGAACCCCCCCCCCCAAAAGCAGATAAATAAACCAGGAATTCCAAGGAAATCTAGAAAACAAAACACCTGAAGGAAAAGAAATCATTAACAATGTAATTCAAGAAAATTCCCCCAAACTGGAGGGTAGATTTTCTAGATTTAAAGGGCTGGCCCCCTGAGTGCCCAGCACAGTGGATTTTATAAGTCCCACACTGAGGCACCTCACTGTGAAATTTCACAACACTAGGAAAACACATCTTCAGTCAACTTCCAGAGAAGAACATAAAGTTAGACATAAAGAACAGGAAACTGGAATAGTGGGACACTTTTCAACAACCATACTGTAGACAAGGAGACACTGAAGCAATGTCTCCACAATTCCGAAGAAAGAACAAAGAAAAAAATTTTGAGTGAAAATGAATTCCAACAAGGAACTCTCTGTATAATCACTCTAACAATCAGGTGGGGAGATGGGATACAGACAGTTTTAGAGAGACAAAAACATATATGTTTTTTTTACTTCCATGAACTTTTTCTTAAAAAGCCTCTGGAGGATGTGGTCCATGAACATGAGGGAATAAAACAAGACAAAGGGAGACATGAGGTCTAGGAAATGGGAGGGAAGTGAGGAGCTCTTCGAGGAGGTGAGGGCAGGAGACGCCAATGTGTCCGGACAGGGAGGGCAACCAGGCCAGGGGAGCAGGCCAGGGGCTTATGAGAGAGATTTCTGCAAAAGCATGAAGTTGATACAACTGACAGAAAACCTGATAGGAAACTGGTAGAATCATGGAACATCTTGAGAGAATATTTAGACAACTGGCAAATATTTAAATACTGAAAGAACGGTAAGTACATAAAACACACACACACAAGAAAAACAAACAGATAAAAATAGGCAAGTAAAAAAGAAAACTATTAACTCCAGGAATAATGATGCTGGTAAGAAACAAACAGTTTAATATATGCCCCATTTCTGAAAAGCATATAGAGTCATAATAATGTAAACCTTGAATATATTTCTAATCAAAACTGAGATACATTGTGTGCATGGGAAGTGACTGTGGGAGGTGTGAATGAAGAAAACAAAGAGCTAAGCCTTGTCTCCCATAGGGGAAAGCCAATGTCCAATGAATGCCCCAAACCGAAAACTCAGGAGGTGGCAATTCTTACTCGCCATTCAGGTCCATGGAGGTAAAAAAGACTTGAATGTGTTTCTCTGGGCAAGAGGAAATGAGAAGCTGGGCAGCTGAAACCTGTTCTTTTTCTTAAGAAACCTTGTAGAACGAGCAGGCCTTCCAACTGCACCCTACTATAGAACGTTCATAAAAAATTACAAAATACTTTAAAGTGTAATTGTGTATGGAGAGCCAACATGTGACCCAGTTGCAAAATAACATCTATGGGATTTTGATAAATAATATTTTGGGTGCTCACTTTCCTTTCCTATAAATTGAGAGGTTTGGAGTAAATAATTTCTAAGGTCCCCTGACCTCTCTCTACACGTGTTTATTTTTTGTATTTCTTTGTCCGAGTCTGGACTTGTGAACACAGACACATGGAGGGCTGATAATCAACAATAGGACTCCCCTGATGACTGTGATCATTAAAAACTAATATGCATTATCCACATCTCTACAGAGACACACTCTGATCGCACCGAGAGAAGGCGGCACAACCGTCTACGGATTTGTAGAGGAACACCTGAGGCTGCATTTCTGTCTTCCTCTGGCCATGTGAGAGGAGGCACAGGAGGAGACTAAAGTTCCCTGGTGTTTAGACTATGGCCTGTGACGCACGGTTATGCTGACCTAAAAGTTAATATTTAGCCATCCCAGCGAGTTAAGCTGGCTTGAGAACTTGGTGGGGGGGAAAGGAAGGCAAGAACTCTGGTAGAGATTTGCACTAAAGTCAATGTTAATCTTGGTAGCCTAGCAAGTCACTTGTGTCCTCTCTAGCACATGCCAAGAAAGAACATAGCGAGTCCTTTAACAATACCAACACTATAATGGGGAGGGCAGGTATGGCGCTTTGAATTAAAGGGAAAAATTAAGATCGTCCAGTCCAAACCTCCCATTACGTCCCAGCTTTGTGACGACAGGTAAAGCACAATTTCTCTATGCCCTGAATTCTTTCTCCATAAATTGAGGACAATAATACAGCTATTGAACACTGAAAACGATGTCTTAATATACCATCTCTAAATACAGATGCAAAGAACATAATTGATTTGCAGGGGCCTTGGATTCATATCTCTCTCTCCTTCTCTTCCTCCTTTCTCTTTCTCTTTTTCTTTCCCTCCCTCCCTCCCTCCCTCCCTCCTTCTTCTCTCCCACTCCTCCTTCTCCTTTTCTTCTTCCTCTCCCTCTTTCTCTGATATGTAACCTGGCCTCCAGAATAATAGAAGCTTTAAGAGGAGAGATTTTCCCATGACAAATTTGGTCAAGCCAATCTCAAAAAGTCAAGGAACTTATTGCTCATTGACCATAGTAATCCTATTCAGTAAAATCTCAGGTTACAGTCATTTGCACTAACATTTTGGATCTGACACTGACACTTTCCTTTGGAATTTGGCACTCCAGATGTATTTTAGCAAACACTGCTAGTGCCAAATCAAGGAGTCCAACGACTGGTTTAGGGACGCTCTTTCATTTTTTTTTTTTTGTTATCCCAGGTTCTCAACAATATCTGGCACAGAGAAAGTGTTCAATAAATGTCTGTTAAATTAAAAATGGGAAAATACATTGGATATGCTTCTCATAGTCAAACGTTCCATAACCATACCTTATAGTCACTCATAGTTCTCTCTGTCTTTTGTGGTTCCATATGAATTTTAGGATTTTCTTTTCTTTTTTTGAAAAAATGCCATTGGGATTTTGACAGGTATTGCATTGAATCCGTAGGTCGCTTGGGTAACAGAGACATTTTAACAAATTAAGCCTTCCAACCCATGAACACATAATATATTTTCATTTATTTCTCTTTTTTCTTTCATCAGTGTTTTATGGTTTTTAGTGTATAAGTCTTTCACCTCCTCAGTTAAGTTTCTCAGTATTTTATCATTTAAAAAAAATATATTTTTATTGATGTCAGAGAGGAAGAGGGAGAGAGAGATAGAAACATCAATAAGAGAGAATCATCAGCCTTAGCTTGTTTGGCTTAGTGGATAAAGCATTGGCCTGCAGACCTAAGGGTCCCGGGTTCGATTCCAGTAAGGACATATGCCTGGTTGCAGGCTCGATCCCCAGTAGGGGGCGTGCAGGAGGCAGCCAATCAATGATTCTCTCTCATCATTGATGTTTCTCTCTCCTCCTTTCCCTTCCTCTCTGAATCAATAAAAATATATTTTAAAAAAAAGAGAGAGAGAGAATCATCAGTTGGCTGCCTCCCCCAGACCCCTTATTGCGGATTGAGCCCCAAACCCAGTGGGCATGTGCCCTGACCAGGAATTGAACCATGACCTTCTGATTCATAGGTCAATGCTCAACCACTGAGTCACACCAGCCAGGCTATTTTATAATTTTTGATGCTACTATAAATGACATTGTTTTTGTTTGTTTGTTTGTTTTGTTAATCCTCACCAGAGGATATTTTCTCCATTGATTTTTTTAGAGAGAGTGGAAGGAAGGGGAAGAGACAGAGAGAGACACATCAATGTGAAAGAGACACATCGATTAGTTGCCTCCTGCATGTGCCTTGACTGGCCTGGGGCTGGGGATGGAGCTTGCAACCAAGATACATCCCTTTGACTGGAATTGAAGCCAGGACCCTTCAGTCAGTGGGCCAATGCTCCAACCACTGAGCAAACCAGCTAGAGTGACATTCTTTTCTTAATTCTCTTTCTGGATAGTTTATTGTTAGCATATAGAAATTCAACTAATTTTTGTATGTTTACTTTGCATCTTGCAACTTTACTGAATTCATTTATTAGTTCTAACTTTTCTTGTGTAATCTTTAGGCTTTTCTAGATGTAGATTATGTGAACTTTTACAATTATTTCATAAATGATGCTAAGACAACAGGTTATTAGGAAAAAGTTAGATCCTGAATTAGATTAAATGAGAACAAAAAATACCTAGAGGGAAATACAAGTGAATATTTATGTAATTTTGTCTGGAAGAAACTTTCAGTCTGGAAGAAACACAGAGTAAAAGATTAATAGAATACATAAGAGGTAAACTTTTTTTTTTTACTTTAGAAAACACCAACAACAAAAATAGAAAGGTTAAATGAAACAATATTTGTGACATAGATGATAAAGGATCACTCTTCTTAACTCTAACAGGGCTCACAATTCATTATGATATTTATTAAAGACACTGATAAAAACTAACAAATGACATGATCAACCAAATAAGGAAAGAATAAATACAACAAATGAACATGAAAAATTATTTGATATATAAATAAGTGCAAACAATTGGATAACACTTTTGCTTAATAAATTGACCTTATTTTTATAACAACCAGTATTAAAAAGCCTTTAAAATATCAATAACTTTTGCTCCAAAAATTCCAGTTCTTGAAGTCTTACCAAAGAATATTATAAGGGAATCAGAGGGGTACAAAGAAAGAATTTTTTAAAGGGTGCTCAACTTAGTTGTTTTTATTTTTAATACTGTAGATCACTGTAAACTTTAGTGCTCAAAAACAGAAATATCTTTTAATAAATTATGAGTTATCCATAAATTGGAAAAAGGGAAAATAACACTTAAGTGGGGGAAAAAAAGCGGGGTGCGAGACCAAGTGAAAAAAAGCAGGAACCTATATAATAAAAGGCTAATACGCAAATCAACCAAACAGCGAAACGACTGGTGGCTGTAACGTGCACTGACCACCAGGGGCAGACACTCAATATAGGAGCTGCCCCTTGGTGGTCAGTGCGCTCCCACAGAGGGAGCGCCACTCAGCCAGAAGCCAGACTCACGGCTGCTGAGCACAGCAGCAGTGGTGGGAGCCTCTCCCGCCCCTGAGGTAATGCTAAGGATCCCCCGAGGGCTCCTGGACTGTGAGAGGGAGCAGGCCGACCTGAGGGACCTCCCTCTGAACCCAAGTGCACGAATTCGGTGCACTGGGCCTCTAGTATGCATATAAAATGTCATCTCAATTTTAGCATAAACAAATCACCACATACATAAGCAAAGGGAATAAATGAAAACAAAGGTCATCTTGGGGAAGGTAGTTAGGATGAGCTTATGTGTTTGTTTGTTTTGTCCAAATTAGATCCGATTTTTTTTCTAAACCATGAAATAAATTTACTTGCAGTCTATAGATTTCGTTCTAGATTTCAATCTAGCATGTCATATCATTCTGGATGGGGATATTCTTCTAATGCAGCAATTTTCACCCGGTGTGCTGCAAGAATTTTTAAAATATGCAATACTTGACTATTTAGTCAAGGGCACTGTCCTCTTTTCCCTTAGATTGCCAAATTTAAAAAAAAAATGACAAGAGCTAACACAATAGCCATCCAGTGTGAATGAATCAAAATTATATCAATTATATCTTTTTTTTGTCAGATCAGCAAAAAATATAGGGTGTCCCCCCAAAAATGTATACACACTTTGAATAATTATTAATACCAATGTGTTAAATCTGAAAAGCAAGAAACATTAGTTGAGGTATCAGAAAAAAGTATGTTTACGTTTTTGGGGGACACTATATTTTTTGATGTGCCGCAGAATTTTAGTAATTAATTTTTGAGATGAAAAGGTTGAAAATTGCTTTCTATACCACATTTTGGAAATAATTAATAAGCATGAGTGTTTTTTTTTAAAGAAATATGTCTATTCTATGGATTCAGGGAAAACCTTGGAATACCAGGAGAGTTCTATTAAATTCTCCCTCCACATTTGTCCTTTCCCAATTTCTTCTTTATCTGTTACCGTTTGTTATTTTGCTTATAATCATAATTTTATTTTTTTGGAAACAATAACCTTGATTAAAAATTAAAAGATCATATTTATTATTTTTCTTTATCTTTGACTGTATTATTTTCTGATATTAATATCAGTCCCTGATTTCTCTCCCATTGCATTTGTTTGCCTTATTTTTCCCTCTCTTTTGATTGTTTATTTTCTGTGTCACATTATTCTGGGTGGACAGCAATTTATTTTATTTCTGTCTTTCAATAAAGAACTTTATTACTATATTTTTATTTTTTAACCTTTATTGTTGAAAGTATTACATATGTCTTCTTGTTTTCCCCATTGACCCCATCTAGCCTCATCCCCTGCCCCAGGCCTAATAGAGAACTTAAAACCATTTACATTTATGCTATGCACTGACTCTCTTTTCTATCATCTTATTTTACCATTTTCTTAATGCCTCCTGGTGGCTTTCTTTATTTTCAGATTTTTGCTTTTAATTTTTGCCTTTATTTTTATTTTTCTCTAGCATGTTGCAAAGTATATGTTGTGTTCTAAAATTTTTCCTTGCGAGAGAAAATATCCTCTTCTTATTCTCTTCTTTAAAAAGCATATTTACAAAAGTGGTACCTAAGTGAAGTTTTCCTGCAAGGATCACAGGTTCACTGGCGGCATCTTGGGCAAACAGGGACGGGTGGCTACACTACCCCTCGGGGATAGGGGTTGGGAGGTGCAGGCTTGGGGCTGGACAGAAGATTTCACTTTGGTGTATTCTGTATCTAAGGTGCTTGAGAACATCCAAAGGCAGGTGTTCAGTTGGCAGTTGTACAAATTGGCTATTAACAGGAGAGCGCTTTGGGCTCAATATAAAGATTTCAGAGTCGTCAACAATAGAGCTAATAAATAGGGCCATAAGACTGAATACAAAAAAATAGATACAATAAGTCTCTATTTTTGTAGTGTTAAAGAAAGGACAGAATTCTAAAGAACACTGCTAGTGTGAAAAAAAAAAAAGACTACAAAGGAGATTCATAAATTGCAGCCAGAGTAGGACAATCAATCAATCAATCAATCAATCAATCAGTACATGCAGAGGGTTAACTCCATTCCTTGCCATGTCTTTTCACGAGACCTGCAGGACGAAGTGGCTTCTGGCCAAGAAGCAAGAGCAGAACTGTCCCATTCCCCCATGGACTTGGATGAAGCTAGTAATAAACTCCAACGGGAGACACTGGAGAAGAACCAAGCTGGGTCTGTAAGGAATCGCACCTGAGATGGCACCACATTTATTCTTTATCAAGGTCACTAGCATCTCTCCATATCAAGCTGAAAACATCACCACCATCTGGGCAGTTCAACAAATCTTATTGGGAAAATGATCTTTCTCTTTGTTTCTATGCTTCTCTACTAGTACGTTGGTTCTGTAATAAATACTTATTTGAAAAAAAAAATAAACAAAAAGAAGTGAGTGTGGTAAAGGAAAAAGTGTTTCAGGGAGCATGGATCGGCCAATCGTGCTAATGACTGTTGAAGGTCTAAGAAAAGGACTGTAAGTGCCTCTTAGATTTAGCACCAAGGCGGTACTTTGCTGTTTTGGTGACTTGGTGAATCTGGAAGCTAGACCGCTATCAGTCACCAAGCCGTGGTGAGGAAGTGGAAACACTAAGCATCCATAAGCCTTAGAAGAAAACTGTGTGTGGAAGGTGAGAGATAATGAGAAAGAAGAAGGTAGGATTAAAGGGAGGTCTGCTTAATTTTGGAGTTTCCAAGTTGTTGAGATATATTAATAGGAGACAGCAGGAGACAGCTGAAGACAGAGGAAAGAGACAAGATGATCATGTGAGAAGGTCTGTTAGCAGACAGGAGGGAACAGCCAGGGATTAATGAGCCTCAGATAGGAGATGGGTAATGAATAAGGTGGACTTCTGCTCAGTGACTTATTTATGCGTCTTTCTGTCTTGCAGAGACTAGAAGGCAAAAATATATCCCATACAGACTTAGAGGAGAAAGGTGGCAGGAAGCGAGACAGAGGTTGGACTTTGGCTACTTCTGCTTTCTCTGCTGGCAAGCCCCAGGGGCTCACACTGGATTTTTCTTTGGCAGAGTCCCAGCGTCCAGGTGCTTTGTGGATGTCAAGAGGCAGAGTGCGCCCAGCTGGCATGGCTTGGTTCAATTCCCGGTTAGGGCACAGGCCCGGGTTGCGGGCTTGATCCCCAGTGTGGGGCGTGCAGGAGGCAGCCAATCGATGATTCTCTCATCACTGTTTCTCTCTCTCTCCCCCTCTCCCTTCCTCTCTGAAATCAATAAAAATAAAAATTAAAAATAAAGTGAGAGTATGTAGAAATGTCCTTTTTTGCCTTTTTGAAAGACTTCATTAATCCTTGGACAAAGAAAGCTACTTCAAGAAAAGCATTTCATATGGTCCTTGCCCTGTTCTGATAAATGGATCTTGAAATGTCACACATGTCATCTCCATTCCAGTAATAATGACCATCAATCATGACTATCGCTGCCACCACCATTTTTGGATCACCGGGGCTGTCCCAGGCATTGCCCTAATTACTTTACACATGTTATCCTCACAGAGAGAAATGAACGGCTGTCTTTATGGTTTAAAATGCCCTAGGCTGAGTCCTATCTTCAGAACTTCCCGCCAGGAGTGGGAACAAACAGATGTCCAAGAGGAAGATAATGTCTATGATGCTGGGTATTTTTTAGCAGAATGCATTATTTAGATAGGTTACGAAGGTATGGGGCAGCGTGTGTGTGCTGTATGTTTAGGGGTTGTCAGCTGACTCAGGGAAAGGGAAATATACTTAGAAAGAAGATACATACTCTAAGCCATAAAAGAAGAGTAACTTTAATCCAGTTTCTATAGAGGGAGAAACCTGGTTCCTGTTCTCTTTTTCCTTGAGCTCATGTCCAATGCCATACGATAGCGTCACCTGGCAAAGGGGTGTGACAGAGGCTGCCCCGATTTGGCACCTCCTGCTCTTTTGTGGCTTTCTTTCTCAATAAACCTTTCACAAAGGTCAGGCTGTGAAAGGCTGGCCTTTTCCTTGTTTGGTCTAAGTGTTTCTTGCTTAGAAGAATGATTGAATGTCCTCGAGTGTCAACAAATGAGTGGTTTCAGTGAAGCTTTTGGGAATCTATTCCCCTAAAGGCTGCTGGGTGGCGTGCCTGGGGTTGGTCTGGTTTTGTGTGAAACTAGTAAATAAACAATGTAATTACCGGGCTGCCTGGGCCTCGACTCCTGATACCTGCAGGGCCACACATGTGACAAGAGAAGAGCAGGTAAATTATCTTCACCTAAAACCAGGAGTCAGAGGTTCGGAACTGCACCTTCGCCGGACGGAATGCCAAGGCGCTGGCGTGGCAGAAGCCGGATTTGGACGAACGAGATCTCGGGGGCACTCGGGCAGCTGTGGCCGCACTAGGAAGGATGCACGAGCTCGGTAAATACGTACTGGGAGAAGGAAAAGGCAGGCCAGCCCTGAACAAAGACGATGAGTCTCAGATCCACTTTATTCTGCAGAATGAGTGGTAGGAATAGAGGCCATAATCCGAACCTAACTCATGAAACAGCGCCTGATAGTCCTGGCTGTGTCCAGGGGAAATGTATCAGCACGAATTGGTTATAGTCACCCCATGTTGAACTGAGATGGGCTAGTAAGCCAGGACAAGCGGTGTAGGGAAACTGAGACAGACAGTTAAACGGCCAAGCAGTTTATAGCCACCTAATAAATCGCAAAATCCCATCACCCCTAACCAAGGACACGTAAGAGTAATTGGTTTATACTTCTCCTCAACCACAGAGTAATAGCTTATACCACCCTACTCAGGGAGATAGATAACAGAAATCCAATTAGTGCCATTTGTGCCAACCACACCCAACGACGGATGAAGTCAGGGGAATAAATCTCATTGTGCCAAGTCAGCATAAAGCTGATGCATAGTCTTATTGAGATCCTTCCCTAAGACCTCCCCTGAAATTCCTGCTGTTAGAAAACAGGTAAGAAGCCTGAAGACAAAGCCCCAGCCGGGGCTCTCTTTGGAGCACATCCACGCCCTTCTTCCCTCTCAGGCCTGCATCTTTATTCTTCTCTCCTCAACTCCAAGGGTCCCCAAGAGACTTGCAACCAGAGGATCAACGGGCAGTGGCAGCTCATCCCAGGCTAACCCCCAGGACCCCATTTCTCTGACTTTTCAGTGAGCTAACAGCAGCTCCACCCTGCTCACTGCCTGCTGCTTCTATCCTAAGCCCTTCCTTTT
>NW_005871096.1:6564449-6611462 GCF_000147115.1 Myotis lucifugus
CCATTCAGGGCCCGGGCCTTTCTGGTGACAGAACAAGTTCAGAGAGGTCTGTCCAGTTCTTTCTATTTCCTCCCCCGGCTGGTATTTGGGAGAGAAGAGTGCTTTTTTGGGAAAGCCCGGTCAAGCAGTCTCTTCTTGGGAAGTGGTAGACTGATGTGCAAACCAAACAGACCAGTGTTCCCCTGGGCTCAGGCGCTCTGCTGCTTCGAGGAGAAAGGCTGGTCTCACCTGATTAAAAGAAAAACCCAGGCACATGGTCTCTGCATACGTTGGGGAGTCACTCAATCTATGGTATCCAGGTTCCAAAGAGCAGCAGGCTGACTTTGAGACTTAATAGTGATTGAGAAAAAAAGAACTCCTGGCTCCCTCCTTCACATACATTGCATGTCATCAGCAAATAAGCAGGAATTTTTATTGGTCTGTGATTCACTTGAGACTTAAAATTCCAATAAAGATGATGTGGTGACATTTAAAAGCTTGGCTGAAACTAGGAACACTAGGAAGACTGAAGGTGCTTTTGCGGGAGAACACGGAAGATAATCTTAGCCATTTCCCCAGGACAAGGAACAGAAAAGTTGCATGACTCCAGTTCTGAGCAGAGACTGAAATAAGGATTTAAACGTCAGTTCCCGGCGATCTCACCAACTGCTTGCCCACCACTCCCCTCCCCATAGAAGGCCCTGGCTACATGGAGGCTGGACCAGGGATGCCGGTAGGCAGGGTACCTGGGCTCAGGTGCCCTGAGGCTTCTCACCTGGTTAGGAGAAAAACCCAGATACATGGTCTCTCCTCCACCAGCATCTCCATCGTTGATATCTGGGTAGGGGGTGATTAGAGGAATACTGTTTGCTGCACTCTTCTTATCCTTTGCTGGTATGTTATGGGGTTACTGATAGAAAATCTGAGTAAGCAACACCGATCTTTCCAGTGTGCACTTGGACTTCGCCATGGAGCGAGCTGACAATGGAGACGTTTCAGGATGATTCTTCAGGACAAAGGACCACTGGGCCTTGGCTATGGTAGAGGGTGTGGATGCTCAATGGTGGCACCAGCTGTAGGAGAGAGTTGATGCTTCTGAGGTTGTTCTGGGCCAAACGGTGTCCCTCTGCAATTCACCTATTGAAGCTGTAACCCTCAGTGCCTCAGAATGGGACTGGATTTGGAGAGAGAACCTTTAAAGAGGTGATTAGGTAAAATGAGGCCCTAGGGGGTGCAGGGGCTAATCCAATGGGACTGGTGTCCCTGTTAGAGAGGTGACCAGGACACACAGGTGACACTCAGACAGAGGGATGACCACGGGAAGGGTCAGCAAGAGGGCGGCCACGCGTAGGCCATGCAGAGAGGCCTCAGGAGAAACCGATCCTGCTGACACCGGGGTCTTGGACTTCTAGCCTCTGGAACTGAGGGAAAAGACATTTCTGCTGCCTAAACCACACAGCCCGGTGCTTTGTTATGGTGGCCCCAGCAGTCTGTGGGCAGTAATTCTGATTGTGCCTTCAGATACAAGGCCACGTAATTAGATCACAAATGCTGGTACTTCAGGAGGAGTAACCATGTTTCCTGGCAAATAATTAATCACAAACTATCTAGGGTTCGATTTCAAATAAGGTGCTGTGGGAGATAAAAAGATGTTTATGGGGCATACTTAAAAATTTATAGCCATTTGGGAAAATAACACTTTCACATGAAAGAATAACCAGCAATAAAAAAAGAATAGATAGCACGGCCGGTGTGGCTCAGTGGTTGAGCGTTGCCCCTGAACCAGGAGGTCCCGGTCGGGGTACATGCCATGGTTGCAGGCTCGATTCCCGGTGGGGGTTGTGCAGGAGGCAGTCAACTGATGATGTTTCTCTTTCATCGATGCTTCTATCTCTCTATCCCTCTCCCTCTCTCCCTGAAATCAATAAAAATATTTTTTTTAAAAATAGATAAGGGTTCTGAGGGGGAACAGAAAGCTGAGAGAGTTCAGAGGATGAGATTGTTTCTAGTTATGTTTCTTCACAGAAATGGATTCCCTGTAGAAAGTAGCATGTCTTGTTATCAACTCATTTCCTTATATGAAGAGACCAATTCAGGAAAACAATTTTATAAAATGAATTATAAATAAGCATTTCTATTGTGAACAAAGAAAAGTGCAAGAGGTCTGACTCCTTATTGGAACAATATTTATAGTGATTTTAGATCTTTACTGGGAAGGACAATCCGAAGCTAGAGAATGTATGTGTCCCTTTAAGAGCCAGCCTTAGTTCGATGGACTAGAGCCAAACAATTAATCCATTTTTCCCCCTAACAAAGAATAGGCTACTATACTCAACTGATGTTGTAAGTAAGCCCCACACCGAGACCTGCCCTGGGACAGTGTGATTCCCAGGGACCAGTGTTTCCGCTGTTTGGTCAATTTGCATATTAGGGTTTTATTATATAGGATATTAATTCACATATCTTACCACTCACCCACTTAACATGTTAAGAGCCCAGCCTGTTTTGTCTTCTGGATGGAAAGTATAGTGTCAGTCACCGGTGACTGACTGGGCACTTAACGTGTTAAAGTGTACAAGTCAATGATGTTTAATATATTCACAGAGGTGTGCAACCATCGCCACGATCAATGTCAGAACATGTGCATAATCCCCACAAGAAATCCTGTACCCTTCAGCCACAAATTACAGATTCCCCATCGTCCTCAACTCTAAACAATCCCCAACCTACTGTCTGTCTTCGCATTTGTCTATTCTGGACCCCTCATATCAATGGAATCGTACAATAGGTGGACTTTTCTACCTGGCTTCTTTCACTTAGCAATGATATTTTCAAGGTGCATCCATGCTGTGCCAGGTATCATTCCTTTTCTATGGCCATATAACAGTCTGTATCACAATTTACTGGTCCATTCATCAGTCAACAGACATTTGAACTGTTTTCACATGCTGCGATGAATATTCGTGTACAAGTTTTTGTGTGAACATGTTTTCACTTTCCTTGGAGTAGAACTTTTCTACGAGTGGAATTGCTGAGTAGCACAGCAAATTCTATGTTTTAACCTTTTAAGAAACTTCCAGACTATTTTCCAAAGTGGATGCACCATTTTACATTCCTAGCAGCAGTGTACAAGGTTTCAACTTGTCTACATCTTTGCCACCACTTGTTATTACCCATCTTTTAAATTATAACCCTTCTCACAGGTGGCTATCATGAAGTGGTAAGTCTTTAAGAATTCTCTGCTTACAGAAGCCCTACAGGTAAACATACACAATTCCTTCACATGCACGCACTGATCTGATACCTAGCTTCTCAGGCAGCAACAATCCCACCTATGTGTCAGCACAATTATTACCCCAATTTTGCAAAGCAATGCAGGTTCACAGAGGTTAGGAGGCTCTGAAGCTGAGATTCGAAGCCACAGCGTTATCCTGATCAGTGGCTGCTGAGTGCACATGTAAACGGATCAGGATCAACTTAGGTAATGAAGTAACTGCACTTTCTGAAATGAAAGCATCTAGTAATGATGACTAAGATGAGGAAGGGACGTGCCTTTGGATTATATCAACAGATAACACGGTGTCTGTTGAGAGATTAAAGAACAGAGGAGTGATTTCTGCGGCCACGGATCGATTTAAAGGCACACAGGAGACTAAGCAGTCCCACTCCACTTTGGGTAAATGATTGTCTTTATCACCCACCTGGAAAGTGAGAGCATTCATTGTCCTCGGGGTGTGGTGGTAAGTAGCGTTGAAACATGTGCTGTTTACCTTTACCTTTTGGTCCGTGCACCTGAGAGAAGGAGGCCAGTTTCTCCTGAGTTACGACATTCTCTGAGTGCGGCCAGATAGGTCACTTCAGTTTTGTGATTATTTTCCACTTTATATAAAATGGTGCCTTTCTTTTACTCCTTGTAGTTGAGGAAACATTACTTTGCAATAAACATTATTTTGAGTTTTGGCCACAACCACAAGCAATTCTGGAAATGAAACACTGTTAGTAAAAATGTCCTGTTCACTACAACCTCTTTCTAGAAATTCGGTGGCACTGTGTATCTAAGTATTGTATGTTTATCCAGGCTCTTCCCAATTTTCAGCCTTGTATATGTGACTCCATCAAAAAATCGATCTTCTAAGCAACTTATAAGCATTGCGAAAGGTGGACTAAATATATTTTTAGGATACTTCCATTATTAGGATATCTTCATTTTTTAATTAAATTTCTTGGCATGACATTGGTTAGTGACATTATGTAAGTTTCAAGTGTACAATTCTGTAACACATCATCTATCTACTGCATTGGGTGCTCACCACCCAAAGGTGTTTTTATATTTTTATTTTGTTGTTATATTTTTATATATCATTTCCTGAAGAGAAACTACATACAAGTTCCCCCAACTTTGAGAATCTTAAAGAAAAGCAGCATTCTCTTTTGGCGGCGGGACAGAGTTAAGTTGGAAATGAGAAATATAGTCTCCAAAGCTGAGTATTGTAAAACAGTTTATTTGAGAAAAGGATCTCATCTCAATCTGTACTTGTTTAAAGGGTTTATCCTCCACAGGGTGAGGGGTGGGGCTGAGGGTGGGGCGGGGCTGTGGGTGGGGTGGACGAGGATAAGATAGCATTTCCAGTTTTACCACTCTTATAATTTTGCACCCGGGCTGAAGTGCTCAGTGGAAAAAAGGAGCATTGTTTCTATGAACTGTATGAGGGAGCGGGAAGGAGGAAATGTGAGGGGGAGGATTTCTCAATTTCATTAAGAGGCGCTTCTGTGACTGCACTTCCTCTAAGCCCACCGCTCTGTGCCCAGTCTGACCGGGACGCACCGGCCGGGCCTGGCAGTGCCTGGGAAGGTTGAGAGGATTTTCCTCAACAAGTCGTGGGTCAGGCAGGGAAAACTGTGCTGATGCATCTTCAATAAGTGACGGCACTGACCTTTGAAATCATTAAGCCTTGGTATTCTGATCTGTCTAAAAGGCGGAGTGAGTTCTTTGACACTGAGTGGCCAGATTATTATGACCGGCCAGATTATTATGACCACCCCATCATAATTCACTTCAGTACAATGAAGTGAATTAGTTATGCAAATAATAATAATAATAAAACCTTGAGAGTATTATGCAAATAATAATAATAATAAAACCTTGAGAGTATTATGCAAATGATAATAATAAAACCTTGAGAGTATTATGCAAATAATAATAAAAGCTTGAGTGTATTTGCTTAGGAAGTTTTCAATATTCAGTATTTTTGGAAGTGTCAGTGAAGTACTGATGGGGTGATCATAATAATCTGGCCCGTCGATCATAATTATCTGGCCACTCAGTGTATAAGGAAATGGAAAAAAAAAATCTACCAAATGTTTATCAATTTATTTTGTTTTTTGTTTTTTCTTCCTCACCTGAGGATATTTTTTCCATTAATTTTTTTTTTTTTTTAGAGAGTAGAAGGGAAGTTGGGAGGAGGAGGAGAAGAGAGAGAGGGAGAAACATAAATGAGAGAGACACATCCATTGATTGCCTCGCACACACGTCCTCACCAGGCCTGAGGGACAGAACCTGTGGCCTAGCTATGTGCCCTTGACCGGGGAATCAAACAGGAGATCCTTTGGTGAGTGGGCCAGCACTCTAACCACTGAACGCACCAGCCAGGGCTGTTCATCAATTAATTTCTGAGTTCCTAAGTTTCACTCAGTTTTCACAGTCACATCAGGAATGCCACTGTGTAGAAGTCAGTCAGAGGAAACCTAGCCCCATGTGAAGGCAGCTACTCTGAGCTGCGGTGGGGATCACTGACCAGGCCGTTTGCTGGCTAAGAGGGTGGGCTCTGGAGCCACACAACCTGGACTGAGTCCCGGCTCTGGCATTAGCTCCGTCACTGTGAAGAGCTGGCTTAACCTCCCTGGCCTCACTCCTTTAACAATGTATATAAATCACTTTGAATGCCGGGTGCATAGTAGGTGCTCAATAAATGTCAGCTATTCCTGCTCTGCTGACAAAGAGGTGTTATCCAATCCCAACATGATATGGGCCTTTCCCTTCAGCTCATCCAAAAACATGTATTCCTGCCATCTCGTATTTTACTGGCCTTTATACTCACTGATTGAGATTTTCAGTGCCTACTGTTGTCAGGTAGTGGGCACTGAGGAGTCAAAAGATGCCTAAACCACAGTCCTGGCCCCTGAGGGCAAGGAAATCTAGATGATGTCAGTAACAGGAGGGAGAGGAAAACTAGGGGAGGGGGTGGGGTGGGGCAGTGATGAATTTGGTTCCAGATGGGTTAAGTGTAGAGGCCACAGGCGAGATGCAAGGGGATCTGCCCTGCAGGCAGCTGTTTTCAAAGGATCTGCAGCTGTGTCAGGAGAGCAGGGCTGGAGGTATGCATGCGGTGTCATGTGAGCTGCATGCGGTGTTATGTGAGCGTGCATACAGTGTGACACTGCCAGACGCTGGCCAGGGGGCCAGGGGGCCAGAGGCTGGTCAGGGAGCCAGGGAATGGGATGAACTGAGGGTGAAGGAGGAGCCAGAGGCACCAATGTTTGGGAGCAAAGATGGTGACAGGGGTTTCTGGGTACCCCCAGGGCCCCAGAAGATATTATATGCGGCTATTTTGGTTCTTGATTAATATTTAATTTACTCAGTAAATTAAACTACAATCCAAAAATGTAGTTTTCTCTTGAGTTGGGATCAACTACACATCTTATATTCTATTTAAAATTCTCTAAACTTTGTCAATCCTTTTAAGGGATTTTTCAACTTGGTTAATTAAAGTAAAACACATTTTAAACTTACAAAATGTAATATATTTGATCTTCTCTTTAAATATTTCAGTTTTCTGACTAATAAACAAACCCTTCCCCAGTATTTGTCATTTTATAAAACAAATAAATCAAACTCACAATAAGGTGAATCTTCAGTTCTCTTAAATGTTTTAGTCCAGTATAAAACATAGCAAAATTATCTCAAAAGTTTCAATTTAAAGATCCAAAGTCTAAATCAATCACCTAATGCCATATTTTAAAGTGGACTCACAGGCTCAATCATGTCAATTAACAGATTTTCTTAAAAACTGTGAATACTGTGCATATTAAATGATTAAATACAGACATTTCCAACTCTTTGGATAGAAATACTTTGGGTTTTCTTTAGTGCATTGTATTTATGCTTAATTCTAAACCTTCCAGGGTTAAAACACTATCTTGTAAGAAATCTGCTTTAACATGGAATCCAAACTTGACAAAGGGTTCCCTCTTCTCACCTCTGTCCCCAAGATTCAAATTACTGGTTACCTAATTCTCAAGTCCTCTCTGACTCTCCACCTCCCACAGAGGCTGCCTTGCCAAACGACCTGAATCAATGACTCCAGCCACCTTTTAATCCCTGCTCTGAATTCTTTGTTCACCTGGGAAGGACAGAACCGTAACTCCCCGGGTGACAGAACTGTAACTCAGGAGGACCTGTGATTGGATTCAGCTTCCCCATCTCCTCCTGCCTCACCTGATGCTAGGTGGCAGACCAATAGGGGCTGGAGTGAGAAATAATAGAAGCCCCAGGAAAGAGCATATGTCAGTAGTTTGAAATGTAGCAGGGAAGTTTGTAAGGTAAGAGGATGAGATACGACTATGAGATTTAATGGTCATAAATTTAAGGTAAGATTCCAATTTCATCAGTGACATTTTCATGTCATGATGTGGGTAGAAAACCTACATATTAGGAGTCAACAGGAAGTGAGAAATTGGCAATTTTACTTAAAGGTATCAATGACTCAAGAATTCTCAAGACTTTTAAATTTACCTTAATATTTTAATAAGGGAAACAGTGAAGGGGAAAGAGAGAAAGACAGGAAGGGGGGGGGGGCGGGGGAGGGAGAAAGCGGAGAAATGAGGCTCAAAGAAAGAGATATTTGTTCTGTATTTTATGTAATAAAATTTTTGTGAGTGTGTTTACTGAGGAGCGTTTACACACTCTCCTGGGGGGAAGAAGAGGGAGCTAAGAATTGGAAGTCAGGACAGAAGGATTAATTGGTGAAGCAACCTGCCAGAGGATAGGGGCTAGTCCTTGTGTTGACCTTGAAGAGGAAAAGGCACACCTTATCCTCCGAGAATGGAGGGAATGAGGAAAGGATTGATAGAGGGGTAGATAACTATGTGGATGTAGGCGGAGCAGGAAGTTGAGGTAACTCGGCCTAACCAACTGCCTGAATCTGGCCTAACCAGGGTCAGCCGGGCAGGAACTCAGCATACAGTCTCTGGGAACACGCAGAATCTGGGCTGGGACGCTTCAGAAATGGCCCAGAGGGAGCCATCACAGCTTGTGATGGGGTCACAGTTCGTAAGAATCAAAGAGCAGAGAAGAACTCCTAGAGTTTTCTATTCAACTCAGTTGAAGAAAATGGGACAGGGGTGAAGACAGGCTCAAGAGCAGTCACTAGCATCTCTTAAGCCAGAAACTGGGTTTCCTGGCCTCCAGAACCATCCACACATACATCCACACACACATCCACACACACACATCCACACACACACATACATCCACACACACATCCACACACACACACACATCCACACACACCATAAACCCCCCTCCCCCCGGAAAAAACCCACAAAAAAACAAACCACCCCAATCTCCTCTACCTCCCTCCCTGGCTAACTTTCTCTCATTCTTCTGCTTTGAGCACAGTCACTTTCTCTGAAAAGCCTTCCCTGACCTCGCTCCCCTTCCCATCTAAATCAGTTCCCATAAAGGCTGGTACACACCCCCTTTACCTTCCCTTTGTGGCACCACAATGTGAAATTCTATTTTTATTTTTGTGATTATTAAATGTTCCTTTTCCTGGTAGAGACTACAGCCACATGAGAACAGGGGCTTTTTTGGTTACTTCTGCATCCCCGTCAGCACACAGCTCTATGCCTAGCTCAATAAATATGATAAATGAATGTATATTCCAAGAGCATGGTGTGGGAGAATAGTATTCAAGACTTTCATTTACAAATTAAAGTTTTGCATTTGCGAAAAGATGAGGTGACTTATACTCACTCTATAGGTCAGGCAAATGGGAAATGCTCAATGCATATTTGTTGAGTGAATAAGAATTTCTGCACTACTGGAATTTTAATTCCCCTCAGGAAAAAAATAAAAAACCTTGCCACCAAGCTACTTAATATAATTTAAAGGCATTACCAAAATATTTTTAAAAACTATTTAAACAAGCAAATTAAGATTTCCCAAACAATTAGACTTCATCAGTACTTTGTGAAAAACTGATTTATAATGAAAAAAACTGACTATATAACTAGCGTAGCTTTGGTAATCATATATAACTAGAAAACCCAATGTTTAATTCCTCAAGTTTCATCCTTTTGAATATCTCAGAGACATCTCTTAGATCTGACTCTCAGGCACTAAATAAACTTACCAATTTTTAGTACAGAAATTCATGCCTGTGCCAACATTTAGAAAGAACAGACCTCACCAATGAACTGCCTACCACCTTCTCAGGGAAGGAAATTCATGAACACACGCATGCAGATCAGTAACATACAGTAGGCAAATATTTTTCCATGTCCCACCCAAAGCAAACAAATGAAAATAGAAACTTCAAGGGCAATTGTAAAATATCTTCAAATTTAAAGACACAGAATCCGTTTCTGCTTCGGTTTCCCTATACTTTCAACAGAAATAAATATTCCTCCAACGGTCCCAACTGAGAAGTTCTAGCAGGAAAACATTTCTGCTCTTTTGATTGTGAGGTAATTAATTCTTTTCTTACATTTATTTACTTTATCAAGTAAAAAAAATGGATAGAAGATACTCAAATATTTGTTAATTGTGGATATTAGGAGACACCATTGAATCCACCTTGTCTAGCTCTCAATTACACCCACAGACCCTTACATTCTAATTCTTTCATGGAAATCTTAATTTCCAATAGAGGCTATAATAATCCCCATTAACAATCAAAATGGCCCATTGTTGAGGCATATAATCTATATCTCCCCAAGTGTCACCGTGTCGGCATAAAAACATTAATTTGGGCAAGTTATGGGGAACATCAATCCTTGAGTTTTCAGAGCAGACCAATTTCAATCTATCCTGTTGTCCATTTTATATGTTTTGTATTTTAGTAAAAAATTTGGTAACTGTATCTCATGCCAAGATCACGATGAGTCAGATAGATTATTGCTCAGCCTGGCCATAGCTGAAAAGCACAATGAGAAACATAACCTTTCCCAGGTATTTTGGAAGGCACACACACAGGGCCCAGGTCTGGGCTAGAAGGATATCATATCATACCAACTCTCTAACTCCGCCAGGGCTCACCCATCCTCTCATCTAGGGATGTTTCTGACCCTACGATCTGCTGAGTTGTGACTCTCTCACATTCCTTCCTGTTCCATTTGGAACGGAAGTCCACCAGGTATTCCCCCCTGGAAGGGCGTGCATTCTCCCCTCACCACACGCTCCGCCTCTGTGGGAGGCTAGGGTTCCAGAAGCTAAGCTTCTGCACGTGTGGAAAGCACAATGTGAGCTTCCTAAAAGGCAGACATATTGCTGACCGAAGGGAAAGTAATTACTAGTACTTTAAATTTATGTTTTTCTTTGCATCACATCAACATACTAGCTTTCTTATAAGTTAAAAGCATACCACAGTTGTGATACTTAACTACTACTGTTTTTCCCAACTTTTAAGATAAAATGTATAAATGCATTATGTGGAGAACGTAAATACTTAAAGCATTGTAGACACACACACATGATTAGCAACAGGAGAAAGAGAAACTGGTTTGAAAGAGTTTAAAACTAAACTTTATATAAACATGCATGTGAGTGTGTGTGTATGTGTGTGTATAGAGTCTAAAAAATAAAACAGATGGTAATTTAAAAAATGGAAATGTTTAAGAGATGGAAAACACTGTTGAAATACATTAATAAAACACTGAAAACAACTCACCAAATTTGCAAAATAGGAGCAGAATAGTTTCAAAAAGACCGCGGCCCATTTAGGTGATAAACACCAGATGTCAGGTGTAGGGCAGTATAGACAATAGCATCCCTTTAGCTTCAGGGGAGAAGGAGAATAGCATCAGGCACCGTGCGCAGGACAGCCACACACACATCCCGTCCCAGACTGGGGCATGTAACTCCCTGGGTAACGCCTGGTCTAAGGACAGTACAGTTCTCTACCCTTGTTTCTGTCCCTGAATTCTGATGCGGAAGCGCCCGGTTTGCTGGGCCACCGCCACGAATGGATGGACAAGCTGAAACACTGCTGGGGGCCCACACTCAGGCCAGGGGTGGCTGCGATTCTGTAAGATAAGGAACAGTCCCTGAAACACACTCTGTGACAGGGGCCTCTGAGAGGCTTAGGAAGTGAGCTTTCTGAAGACAGCTGGGCGAAGTCACTGAGATTATCAACCAACTAAAAGAACCTTTGAACAGCAAGCCATTTCCTTTACAGCGGTTCTCAACCTGTGGGTCGCGACCCCTTTGGGGGTCGAACGACCCTTTCACAGGGGTTGTCTAAGACCATCCTGCATATCAGATATTTACATTACGATTCATAACAGTAGCAACATTACTGTTATGAAGTAGCAACGAAAATAATTTTATGGTTGGGGGTCACAACATGAGGAACTGTATTTAAAGGGCCAGAAGGTTGAGAACCACTGCTTTAGGAAGTTTAGGAGATTGGCATATTGCTCTGGTGAAAAGAGTCCTCACTGACCCTCCCCCTAACCCCAAAGTTCATTTCCCCAGAATAACCAGTTAGGCAAGGCAGCCCAGTGCTGAGTGCCCTAACTTACCCTTATAAGTGTGTATTTCTGTATGTGGGGATGGGTGTGGGGGACGAAGCTGTGTGAGGGCCACCCAAGTGTGGGATTCCTCCTCCTCCCTGAATGTCGGTTCAGCTTCTGGGACCTGAAGTCCAAGTCAAGCCTGCTGATCCCTTTAATGCGCGTTTACAGCGTGTTGAACACGATACTGGACACCGCCTGTCTCAGTCTGAGCACCTAATTTATTGAAGGAGACAGATTTATTCACTTCACAGTCCAATAAAATCCAAGTTATTCATAGGTACAGTGAGTGTTAGGGAAGACCTAGCTTCTTGTAGTAGGAAGGATCCTAGATTAAGAGTTAGCAAGATTCTCATCTTGGCCCTGCTATTAATTTAGGGTCATGTGACTAGGGCCACGACATTAACCTCTCTGGGCCTGTTTCCTTGGATGTGAAGTGGAGATGTTGAACTAACTGACCACCTTTAAATTTTTTATTTATTGATTGATTTGAGAGAGAGAGAGAGAGAGAGAGAGAGAGAGAGAGATTGATTTGTTGTCCAACTTATTTTTGCATTCATTGGTTGCTTTTTGTATGTGCCTTGACCAGGCATTGAACCCACAACCTTGGCATGTTGGGATGACGCTCTAACCAACTGAGCTACCCAGCCAGGGCTGACTGACCCCTTTCTGATCCAACACTCTGGAATGAATGTGGTCTGTGTGTTCAGAAGAGGGAGAAATCGTGGGATAGAACGATCAGGAGTTTTCATGATGAAAGTAGTGTCATTTGCTCATGTTCTGCAAAGTCCGATTTCTCCGTTGCAAAATAAATCCAGAGTACAGACGTGTCAAATGAACATTGAAAATGTCCCTGATAATCTCTGCCTCACAGATAATCACTGGCAGGAATTTTTTGTTCCAGATAATTCACTTATAAGTACTAAGTCTAATCATTACAATGGCTAAGTTAAGTAGTAACTGAAATCATTATTATTTGTATTACAACGAAGCACTAAGTGCATGCTTCGTCAACAATTTTTTTAAAATTTAAGATTATATCCTTGACATCCTTCCACCATGTCATCCCACATACATCTCGTTTTCTTTCATCAGGGCAGAGCATTGCATTATATCCACAAATCGTACTTCACTTAACTATTGTATGTTGACAGCATATGAATATTTTCTTTTTGATCATAAACACTGCAACAAAATTCCTTGTGTCCCCTGTCCTAAACTCAGTGTGGACACCTCCTCCCTCACTTCCCACTTCCGAACCATCGCCAGGTCCCAGTCATTTCACCTAGCATCTCAGGAACCAATCTACTTCCCTCCATCTGATTACCTCCATTTTATTCAAGTGGAGAGTCAGTACCATCCATACAACAGCTTCTTCTTAATTGGCTTCCTCTCCCCCCAAGTTTAGCCTTCGGTTTCCCAAACTGCAGCCAGAGATGCAAATCTTGTTACTTTCGAGTTTAGAACCTTCAATAGCTTCTCACTGTTCTTAAGATAGAGACCATTGCTTTATAATGGCTGGATTACCTGGAATTCACTTTGAGATATGTCAGCACAGATAGCCTGAGGTTTATGGGTGTGATTTTAATCTGTACCCTAGGACAGAGATTAAATTAGTTGCCCTAATCAGAAATATACACTTCAGAGATGATTAGTAAGAATTTTATTATCAGAGGGCTTCAGTCCAGAGGTGGTATCTACAGTTATGTTGGCTTCTTTGATCTCTCAACAACGCAAATGACTTTATTAATTAGCAAATGGATATTAGAAGTTATTTTCCCTTGAAGTCAGTTCTGTATGTGTGGACGGGCTAGAAATGGTGGAGAGGCGTTCCCACTCCTATATCATCTTGTGGATGGTGGCAATCCAGGAACCAGTGGTCACAACAGTTCCCAATGATCATGGCTAAAAAATGCCTTGTCCGGTGGGAGCTCAGGTGTCTCTTGCTGTTTCCTGCCTCTGAAGAGTGTCACGCTGCCTCTAACGAATGAACTATCCATGAACTATAGAGCTGGAGAAACTAAAAGGGCAGAAAGAGGCACGTCACCACGCCTACACAACAGGATGCATGGCTGTCTTCATTCCTGCTCACTAATCAAGGTTGGCATGTGGGGCTGAGTTGAGCCTGAGATTTGCTTTTGGACCAAGGGTGAGACTGTGAGGAAGGACACCTTTACCCTCACCCACGTCTAAATATTGGAGGTTTCAACATCCACCCCCCAAAAAAACAAACAAAACACCTCTAGATAAATAAGAAGGGCCAGACTGGTTGAGGTCAGATGATAGCACATGGCCGACAAAGGCCTGTATAATCTCACTTCCACCTACCATCTTGTCTCCCTTGCCAGGTACTCCAGACATTACCAGGGACAGTGCCAACTGGGGGTGTGAGCAGGCTGTCCACACCCCCACCCCTGCGGCTCCTTCTCGTCCGTCCCTCCTCGAGGAAACCCTTCCTGCCTCGCAGACCAGGTCCCAGCTCCCGCTCCACCCTCACAGGGCCCAGGACTCCTCCCGTGGTCCCTGAAGGAAGCCGGTGACAGGTCTGTATGGCTGATGCCTCGACACCTAAGAGACTGTATCCAGGTCCCTGTAGCCTCATCTGTTCAACAGAAGATCGTTTAGATTTTAGCCTTTTCAGCATTAACAGGAACACATACACACACACACACACACACACACACACACACACACAAAACCCTTTTATGTCACTAAGTGGTGTGGGCCCTCCACAGTGAAAACACTCTCATATATATATATGTATATATTCCAACTAAATGTACAAAGGGAAGGATGAAGACTATATAAAGGACCACAGGCAAGGCGATGGCCCTCCCTTTTAAATACGGTAAATGCCACTTATTCTGAAAATCCTTCATGGAAATGAGGACCGGGAAAATGTCACCTCCCTCATCTCGTTTCTCCATATTTTATGGCTTCCTTTCGTCTGCACACTTACTGCATGATCGCTTCAGCATGACAAGAAGTCCTGCGTTCTCAGACGGCTCCACTTTTGTTTCCTCAAAACTAACTCCTGGGCACCGCCCTGCTCGCCACGGATGCAAACACGGAACTGTTACTACATTTCACCCCAAATTCTTTACACGCGTGAGGCACAGGAAGCATTTACAACCACCTGGTCCAAACCTGTCATTTTACATCCGAAAAAACGGAAGGCCACGGAGGCAGAGAATGTGCAGACGGGGTTGGGGGGGCAGGTAGCGCCCCCGTTTTACAGAGAAGGAAACGAAAACCCGGGGGGATGTGATGGGACAGTCCTCCCGAGGCCCCCCAGCACTTGGCAGAGTCAGGACTCACAGCCGATCGGCGTCCAGCCCTCATTCCAGGCTCCTTGACTCACTCCAGAAGCGCAGTGGCCCACGTGGTTAGTGAGGGAAGAAGGGACAACTCCCGCCCCAGTTTCTGTTTAAAGGGCTCCCAGGAGCGACGTGCAGCCACCAGGGAGCAGAGATTTAATGGGACCACACGTGCATATGATGCTGTCACCTGTGTCTGAGGGTGACTCGGATGGTTTCTGACTTACGGGCGTGTGTGTGAGCCCCACCCAGTCACACCTGCCATCAGGGGCCCCGTGAGTGCTAGGACGGCACATTCTTGAGTTTTTATTTGTTGGCTTGTCTTGCCTTTTGTTTGTCTAATTAGGTCTTACAGGACAACTGTCTCTCAAGGATTGTGATTTCAGAGATTTTACTTCCTCTGAAGTCACTTTAGCTTTATTGCTGCTATGACATAGAAGTCACACTCCTTTGCCCCATTACATCTTTGAATTCAGGCTGAGTATTTAAAAAAAAAAACAGGCCTCCCGCTTTCTCCCCACCAGCGGGCTGCGACTTCTCTACCTTCCTTGGTTTGCCTGCTCATGCTCACCTTGCCAGGGCCACACTTAGCCCTGCGTTTCAGCTTCAGAAAGTGCTGCATCAATAATAGGAACTGCTTGCACCGCGGGCGCTGGGGGCGCTGGGTGGGGGAGGGGGGGCTTGACCCCAGCGGCCGGCTTCTGAGGCTGGGCCTCTGCCTGGGTTGCTGTGTATTTCTGGAGCTTTTATTACATCCACTCCTAGAACACCTGGCCTCCCTCACCAAAACCAATCCCAATGAGAATCATAAAACCTGTCGAGTCAAGTTTAAAAGAGAATGCAGATAAATTGTACTCTGTAAACTACATCTTCACTGTCTTGCCAGTTACTTCTGTTTTATGATTCTCTTCGGCAAGGACTGCAGCAGTAAATGCACTTTGCCCCACGTACAGGGTTCAGGGTTAAAAATAAGGGGTCCAGCTCCAGTTTTGCTTCCAACTTGTGGGGTACCCTTTAACTCCCTCTCTCTAGGCCGCAGTTTCCATACAGCCAGGTGTTTCAACCCCTTTGGGGGACATGATTCTGTAATTGATGGTAAGTTATACTTTTTTTTTTTAAGCCTAAGCTTAGTTGCTTAAGAACAAGCTTAAAAATGCATTTGGAAATAATCATAATCTTTTTATCACTCAAAGAATCAAAGGAAAAAGCTGCAAGTAGCTCACATCGTTTGAAATATAAAGTGCAATTTGTTGCCATTGGGGTCAATGTATGGAAATTTAAAAAAGTAGGAAACCAGGTGAGGAAAGAAGCCAGTTTTTATGAGGCATTTTCAAATGTCTATGAAATAGTCACTTCAAAATCATCAACTTTCAATCATATAAATTTTCAAGCACCTCTCTGAGTTGGCACAGTGCATATGAAAGACAAAACAAGACCCCAAACTGATCAGATTGAAAATTTCCTCCAAATACCAAATATACAGCCTGCAGCGTGTTTCAGGGCATAGACAGAACACTGGGCTTGGAGTCAATAGACCTGGGTTCGAGTCCTAACTGAGTGACATCGCTAAATCTCAGCATCCTTACCTGTGAACGGGGCATAATCATCCTACCCACACAGATGTCCCCAGTGCAGGGAGGGTCTAATAAGGGTCTTTGTAGAAGAACTCTACAAAGAGCTGTTTCACTATAACTAATTGCCCGCCTCCCAAATCCTCTCACTGTGTATGGGACATTTACATGGGCATACAAATTTAGGACTCTTGGCAAAACCACCATGATCACCAAAAAAAAATTCTTCTTTTTCAGTAGCAAAGAAATGTATGCAAAGATAACATCCCAACCCAAAGGCTGGGAAACAATTCAGAACTTGGCAGTCCGAAACCACCTTTGCTTCCTCTCTTACTTTCCTTAGAATCCAATTTGGCATCAAGTCCAGTGGGATGTGCTTTGAAATGCCTCCCAGGTTGGACCACTGCTCTCTTATTTGTCACCACCCCTCCCTTAGTGAGCCGTCCTCATGGCATGCCTGGATGACAGCACCACCTCATCACACTCCCCTCCAGGCCCTCCTCGGTTCGGCTTCCTAAAAGGTAGACTCATCCTCAGGATCAGAGATCCTGTCAGCCTCACACTACCTCCCTCTACTGCAGAAATGTGACCTCCTCCCGTCCAGGAATTCCTTCACATGCCTGCAGGCTCCAGCTGCAGGGCATGCTCTTGTTTCTCCCTGCCTGGCATGCTCTCCCTCCAGCCTCTCTAAGGATGGTTTTCCCAGGCTCCATTCAGTGCAGTGCTTCTCAGAATCACCTGGGATCTTGTTAACCTGCAGATTCTGACTCAACAGATCCGAGGTGGCTCATGACTCTGCATTTCTAACCAGTTCCCAGGTGACCACCATGCGGCTCCATCACTCACCAGCTGCAGGCCCCAACTCAGACGAACGTGTGTTTCGGTTTCTTCACTTGTATGAAAGGAATTCTGCCTGAACCTCTAGCGTTGATGAAAGGATTAAGTTAGGTAAGTTATATAAAGAGCTCTGCCAATGTGGTAGATGGCAAAAATGGCCCCAATTCTCCAGCCCTCCTGAATCTGCACAATTCTCTTGACTTGCTTTTAAAATAGATTGGAAGAGAAGCAGCTTGTGTCTGAATCAGGCTAGGCCTCCAAGCTCCCTGACTCCACGGGCCCTCTTACAGCTACACTGGGCCTGCCCAGTGATGGGGGCACGAGGCCCAGGTGCTCCCCTGCTGACTCAGCAGTGGGCAGCCAATCCTCAGAGGCAGAGCCACCTGGGTGACCCCACATGCATAGGGGAGTCTGGAAAAGACAGCAGATTCTCCAGCCCAAACTGCAGATCCATAAACAAAATAAATGGTGGTTGTTTTAAGCTATTGTGGTTTAGAGTGGTTTGTTACATGGCAATAGAAGAATGCTAGTGAATATATAAGTAATTTCTCCATAAAAGGTGGCTCTGCTTCACATCCTCCTTGCTTTTCTGAAGGCAAGGACTGTGTCCCCAGCACCTCTCACAGGGTCTGTTGTCTCTGGGTCTACACCTGTGCTTGTCTCCAAGGCCAGACCGGGGTTTCATTTAATTTTAGAGCCACCTGTACTCTGAACAGAACAGTGTTCACTGCTAGGGGTGACCTTTGGGACATGATACTCTTTTTGTCCTATGTAGCTGAGGAGTGTCTTTTCTAAGATGTTAATGACTGAGTCAGTATTTCGAGTTCTGTTAAGCATCTGCTTCAGGACACAAGTGCATCCGATGGGTGTGGTATAAGTATGCGTTAGGAAAGGGTCATATTGATGACATATAGTCCTTCTGAAGATTCTAATCTCTGTGGGACTATGACATACTCAGGGTGCCAATAGAGAAAATATTTCATTTCGTTTTCTTACGTAGCATTCACATGGTAACCAGACTAAAAAAGGCTACAAGTGGGTGCCCCATCGGACCTGCAGATGGGTGAAGGCTTACATCTGCCCTCCCCTAGCAACTCCTCTTTTAGAGATTTCTAGAAAAAAAAGATTTTTTGTTATTAATCCTAACCCGAGGATATTTTTTCTATTGATTTTTAGAGAAAGTGGAAGGGAGGAAGAGGAGGAGGAGAGAGAGAGAAACATTGATGTGAGAGAGATACATCGATTGGTCACCTCCAGCACCCACCCTGACTGGGGCTGGGGATGGAACCTGCAACCAGGTATGTGCCCTTGACTGGGACTTAAACCCCAGGCTCTTCAGTCTTAGGGCCAACACCCTATCCACTGAGCAACACTGGCCAGAGCTAGATGTCTAGAAATTTTATCTGCAACCAGATCATCTAAAGACCAAAAAAGGAAGAAGGAAAAAAAAGGCAGGACCGAGGTACTATTTAACCAAGACTCCCCCCAAAGTGCCCAAGGTTCAGGGTAACTGGGAAAATTGTGAAATGAGGGGAACATTTGAAACATTCCAGGTGGAAGAAACCCAGCTACTGGGGAGTTGGCAGTCAATTATTCGGAAACTGGAGCCCATTCCAAGAAGCCCAGTCAATGGGCTCTGGGGCACCCAGGGCAGGGCCGTTCCAAGAGCCGGGAGGGCAGTACCTGCTCTGCCCTTGGGGCTGGGCCTCTGGCCAGAGCTCAGCCAGGTAGGTAGTGTGACCAGGCTCAGAGAGGCACGAGGTGAGAAGTCAGGGGAAGCCTTCCATTTCTTAGGTTAATGGACATATTTCATTGATACACGAGTTTTCTGTTTTAAAGTCCATATATGCTGGAGCTCTTAGTACATAGCTAAGATTCCTCGCATTTATCTTTCCATGTCATTGTCTCTCTAAATCTCTAGAACCACCTTGAAGAGGACCAGGCCCTGGGGCCAGGTGCCATGAGACAGGCACTTATCACATAGTTGCTGAGGAAAGAGCAGGAGCAGGATGGATAGAGGGAGTAGACAAAGAGAAATACCATGAACCCTGCCTTCCTTTATCAGTGCCTAGTCCATTCCTCCTCTGAGATCAAGGCAGCTTCCTATAACTGACTCCGTACACTCCAGATACATGCAAATAACCCCTGAAGAACTCTACCTTTAGTGCTTCCAAGTACTGCTTCAGTGAAGTGTCTCAGGACTGCTAAGGTGCTCTGTAGGCACTGCTGTTTTTTAGTCTCCTCCTTAAAACAGTATGAGCTGGAGTTTTACTAATAAATGTGGGAATAAGTGGCAAATATACACTCTATTGTCTTTAAAAGCAGCTGCCAGTTTCCATTTCTTTCTCATTCAACTCTCAAATGTTTCTCATCTTTTCCCCCCAGCTATTAACCCTCCTCCCGGGTCACACACACACACACACAACCAATAGCTTGGTTCCAACCACGGAGGACATCCCTAAGTCATGGTGAGAAGCAACGCCAGTGACTCCCTCTCATAGTGACAGGAAGAAAAATCTATCTGTAAGGATTCGGAACCACCACATGAACACCGACTTCCTCTCAATTCGCTGGGCAAACATCTACACAGCAATGGACAATAACATGTGCCCGGGTTACTAAAGGGAGTTGAATGACAGATCTGGAGAAACAAACCCCCAAACACTGATTTCCGTCTGACATCATCGGAACAATTCTTCAGTGGTGGTTTGGGAACACCTCACCTCCACCTCACCGGGGCTGCCAAGGTCAGTGAGACCCAAGGCCTAATCATTAAATAGTCAGCAAACAGTTTGCGACCGCTTAACCCTTTGCAGCCGGCGCCCTCGGTCAACACGTGCTCCTACCTCGCACCGCACCCGGTCCCCTCCAGCCCTCCCCTCCGCCACCCAGGGCGCCAGCACCCCAAGGGGCCAAATCCTGGGACCCAAGGACACTTCGGAGAAACAGCGGCCGTCACGTTCCATTTCCGTTTTATGGAAGAAAAAAAAAGAGACTCAGATGCTTAAAAATGGGGGAGGAGGGACTTAGAAATAAAGGAAAATCTCTTGCAGTTTTTCCAAGTCAAGTTCTCAGGCACGGCTGTAAGTTCATTAATTAGGGATTTAAAAACAAAAGTGTTTCCTACACCAACTAGATGCCAAGCTTTACCAACTGTCTTGACCTTTGGGCACTTGGTACAAGTCCCCCAACCGCCCCCTATCCTGGATTTTGCCTCTTTCTGTGCCTTTGCTGATTTATGAGACTTGTCCCAAGTAATCAAACTGAGAATCGCCTCATCCCAGGGCAAAAGGAAATAAAGAAATAAAAATCACCCGCGTGAGAAGTCGGGGAAATGATGCCAAGCCCAGCTCCGCAGCGGGGAGCCCTGGTCCTCCCCGCGGCGGGCCGGACGCGCGGGGCAGAGTCGGTCCTACCTGGGACCGGGCGGCGGCGGCGGCGGCGGCGGCGGGGTTTCGGCGCCCATGGCTTCGCGGGCCTCGGGCGGCCGCCGGGAAACACCAGCGGCTCCACGGCGCCCGGAGCCCGCGGCGCTCGCAGCTGCCGCCCCGGCGCGGTCATTGGGCCGGCGCATCACGTGGCCGCCCGGGGCGAGCCTCCCCGGCACGTGTAACCCTTTACCTGCGCGCCCCGCGCCGCGTGGCTCCCCCGGAGGTGCCCTGGCTGCACCCCCGGAGGTGCCCTGGGCTGCACCCCCGGCGCGCGCTCGGGCCCCGATCTCCAACTCCGACCCCCCCGCAGCCGGTGCTGGCCTCCCGGACGCACTGAAGCAAAAACTCCTGGCGCCCGGCCTCTGAGCACCCGCACCGGGTTGCACGCAGCCTCCTGCCCCTGCTGGAAACTTTTTCTGTCCTGCTGTCGGGAGAGGGGAGCTTCCCGGGATTCGGGACGGAAGTGGGGAGAGAAATCCATGCACCCCTGGCAAGTAGATCTACAGCCCTCACCCCTGTGTTGTTCAGTAACCTCCGCGGTTCTGGCATCGGCCGCTTAGACCTGGCGTGTGCACGGCCGCCTGCCTTTGTGACATGGATGGTTTGAGCTGTAACAGCGCAGCCGCTCCCAGGCTAATTCCCGGGGAAGCTGCAGGCGCTGGCCTGTCTTAGACCACAGTGGGACCTCAATGCAATCATGCTCCCCGTCCCTACCTTCTCTCTCTTTTCCTGGGGCGGGCGCCTCGGCTGCAAGGCTTCGTCCCACCTCCTGAGCTCCACGCCTGTACTTGTTGTAATCCGCGCACCTAAGGTGGGTGAAGAACTGATTGTTTTACCCGAAAGTATTACTTAAGCATGGGACATTCTTTTCACCTGCGCTCCAAAGTACAATGTTTTGAGCAACTGCGCCACCTAGCTCACCCTCTTCTCTCTCCCTTCCAACTCTTCCAGGGATACCACAGGGTGCTGGAGAAGCAAGCAGAGAATGCTATACCCACTGCCCTTGGTTCTTAATGTTTCCACTGAAGTGACTCCAGCGCCATTTACATGGCAATTGCCTTTATGGAGGAAAACTCATTTTCGGAATCTTCCCGGTCGTGTAGTAGCTGCATGTTTTAAAGTGACAGATTTGTGAGGGAAGTTATACTCTGTTTTACATAATTTTCGGGTAAAACGGTTTGACACAATAAAGGAACCTCACGCCCAACTTCTAGCTGGTGTTTTAGTAATGTCCACAGGATATTGGTACATTTACCAGTTAGGTGATTCTGGCCATAAAGACTTTGTTATTTATTTTAGGTTTTAAAGTGTGGTTCCCAGACTAGCAGAATGAGCACCGCCTGGGGGAATTTAGTAAAAATGCAAATTCTTGGGTCCCACCCCAGACACATGGGTTCAGAAACAGTGAGGGATATGGGGGGTGATGTATAGTCCGGTTTTCAGATCACAGCTCTTAATCTGCTCAAGTGGCTGGTTAAGTAAAGGCTGGGATTCTGTCATGTTAACCTCAAATTACCAGAGCTACATAATTTGTCATGTTGATACACTGAAACCCCACCCTCTGGTGTGTCTATATAAAGTGTGATCTGTACTTCCTGAGGATCACATGGACCTGAGGGGTCCCTGTGCAAAATACAGAAGAGAAACCGATGGCTTCTTGAAGCATGTGGAACTGAAAACACCGTAATTCACTTAGTTTTTAAAATGTGTTTGTGTTTTCATTGGCATATACATTGTTTCCAATTGACGAGTCATGGAAGATAGGGAAGCTAATTTGAATAGATTTGTCAATATAGTTCTAAAAAAAAGGACAGAAATTTTAAGTGTATGGTATTGGCTTACATTGTAACAAAAAGCACCATACAGGCATTTTAGACTTCTAAGAAAGAGGTAACTGGTTGGATTCTTTATCTTTAGCTCAGATTTCTCTATTGGATGAATGGTGTATTTCCAGTTGCCTGCATGGATGTCTGAACCTTTGAAGTCTCTAGATTCAACTTTATTATTGCCACAACTTTCGTATTCTAAACTATTCATTTTATATTTGCAACTCTGCTATCTACCAGTTGCAATTGAAACTGGAATTTGTTTTCCTTCTCCATCACCAACTCTAGTCAGTTAAGCTCTTCAATTGTTCTTGAAATCACTCTTGAATTGTCCCTCCTCTTAGCATTCTCACTGCCACTGTCCTAAGATCAAAGTCTTATACTTTCTATCTCAGATAATTGCAATAGTCTCTGTATTGGTCTCATCCATCTCTAATCCATCTGACACAGTACTGCCTGAGTCATTCTAAAATACCATGCCAATCAGTCCATTCTCCTAAAATTTTTTTTCATGATTCCTTTTTGACTACTGAATAAAGTCTAAAATCCCAACATAGCATTTGAATTCATCCAAAATAATCAACTGTTTTTGCTCCTACAGCTTCCTTCACCTGAAATGTCTTTCTGACATTCTGACAGCTTAGTCCTATTTATTGTTCAAGCCTCAGCTCTCTGTCATCATCTCTTGGCCATTCCTTTTGATTCCCAGAGTTCAGTGCTCCTCTATGGTATATTTTCTGTACTTGGTTTTCACTTTTATTAACAACTTTGTATCACAGTCTATCTTTTAAAAAAATAAATATCTTTAATTGACTTTTAGAGAGAGATGAAGGGAGAGGAAGAGAGAGAGAAACATCAATGTGAGAGCAACATGAACTGACTTCCTCCTATACACCCCCTACCAGGGATTGAACCCACAACCTGGGCATGTGCCCTGACCTGGAATCAAACCGCCAATCTTGCAGCGCACAGGGTGATGCCCAACTAACTGAGCCATATTGGCCAGAGCCATAGTCTCTCTTACACCTGCCTTAGTTGTGTCTCCTTTAGATTGTAGGATTCCAGAGGGCAGGAGTTGTGTGTGACTAATTTTCAAATCACCCTAGGACATAGAATAATGCTTTGGATATAGCAAGCAGGCAGTATTTGTTCTGTTTTTAATGCTAGAAAGATATTTAGTTAAGTAACAAATTCCATGTGTATGAAATTCATTTATATAAATACTAGAGGCCCAACACATGAAATTTGTGCAAGGGGCTCAGCCCTTGCAGCCCCTCACAGCTTTGGCCAGCCCTTGTAGCCCCAGCTTCATCTGGAAGGTTGTTTGGACAGTCGTTCTGCTGTTTGGCTTAATTAGCATATTAGCTTTTTATTATATAGGACTAGAGGCCTGGTGCACGAAATTCGTGCACAGGAGGGGGGGGGTTCCCTCAGCCTGTCCTGCACCATCTCCAATCTGGGACCCCTCGGGGGATGTCTGACTGCCGGTTTAGGCCCGATCCTGCGGGATCGGGCCTAAACCGGCAGTCAGACATCCCTCTCACAATCCAGGACCACTGGCTCCTAACCACTCACCTGCCTGCCTGCCTGATCATCCTTAATGACTCTGCCTACCAGCCTGATCACCCCTAACTGCCCCCCCCCCGCCAGCCTGATCACCCAACTGCTCTCCCCTGCTGGCCTGATCACCCCTAACCACATTTACCTTGGCCCCTGCCACTGTGGCTTTGTCCAGAAGGAAGGAAGACTGGAAGATGTCCAGTCAACCCAGTCTAATTAGCATATTACCCATTTATTAGTATAGATTAATGGTCAATTCCTCTATATTTTCTCTGAGAACCAAAAGAGAAGAGGGTTTAACTTTCAATGCGAAGGATTTAGATTAGAATCCAAGAAGGCATTCCCTAGCATGGGTAGTGGAATCATTTTCAGGAGGGGTAAATTTTAAATAGAAATCAGTCTCAGCCAAATGAAATGGAGGCAATAAGCCTGATGGACAATTCAATATTTTTCTTAACATCTTGATTTTAAGTTTCTCTGAGAATTATTTTCACATGAAGCTAGATACAAAGTTTCACCTGATTATTTCCTAGTTATCACCACTTAAGCCCTCCATTGCTGCCCTGTTTAAAAAAACTCTGTGTGTGTGTGTGTGTGCGCGCGTGCGTGCGAATGTGTTTCTCAGATCCAATAGGTGATAAAAAGAAGAGGTGCATGTGGGAAAGTCCCCCGGGTCTCTCACCTGCAGGGAATTTATGAGTGGACAAGTCCTTGGTTATCGTCCTTCCCACTGCCACCCCCAGCTCCAGCGGGAAGCACACTGTCCTTGAACTTACACATGGAACTTGTTTTCCTGTTAACACTGTGAAACCCTAGAAGGCACACGCTACTTTATTAACCTTTGTCTTCTTGGCCAAATATACGCCCCAATAAATATTTGCTGAATTGAATAGTGTACAAACTATCGTTGTACACCTGAAGATCCGGAGAGTTTGCAAAAACCTCCAGGAATCCTCAGTGCCTAGCCTGGTCTGTAATCTGAAAGTTAGAAAAGGTCTTAAAGGTCATTATCAGAAAGTGCCTACCAGATACTCAACGCTATATTTTTATGTGCTTTGAGAAAAAAGTACATTGATTGTGCATTGAAGTCCTGTTCAACTATTCTCCCTAGACCTGGGTTTCTAGGTTTCTTCATCTGTAAATTTGGAATACTACCAGTACCTAACACATAAAGCTATTGTGAAGATTACATGGTTTAGTACATGTGTAGCTCCGAAAATAGTGCCTGGTATATAAGTAGTAAGCATGGATAATAATAATTATTATTACTAACAATCTCTAACTACATCTGCCTAGGTTGGGAGAAAAACAAATGCCACACAAATTTACATAGTTTATCCTTTATTCATACAAACAATACATACACAAGACTGTATATTATTTGAAGACTGCAATAATTTTCTAGTGTAACAACTCTGTAACAAAATTTAACTAAATGTAACATTTATGAAAATATAAATCTCTGATTGGGTAATTCTTCCCAACAATACAAAGTTTACATAAAAACATTCAATATGAGCTATCAGTTTGCAAACAAGTTAGGAAAAATCATTCAAGTCACTTGTTAAACTCTATTGGCTGTTACACAGAACATTCACACACTACATTTAATCCATCTAGGCATTTAATTCTTAGAAATGTGTGGCATGGAGGTCCAACTGATAATGACAGGAATAAGATGTGTTGCCTCTGAAGTGCTAAAAAAAAGCATTGCCTCATACAGTAAATTCCAGGTGATCTGTACCTGGGCTGGGCCTTCTCTGGGTACCACCTCCCTGGCTGGTAGCTAGATCAGGAGGGACATCCTGACAAAATTCTTTCACTATGGATTGGGTGTTCCTCTCTGAATGACATCTCTTTCCAACAATCAAGATGTCACTATATATTTTTTCTCACATTGCTCCCCTACCTCCCTGTGGGGGCTATAGCAGGGATGCTACCATGATCTTTATTTTACACTTTACAAACACAGTACAGCGGGGAGGTGAAAGATCTGTCTACGGATATGTGATGAGTTCATGGCAGCGCGGGACGGAAAGCGAGTCAGTTCCTTGTTCATTATTCTGCCTACTCAAGTCCCAACTGCTCCTTTCAAGCAAAACCAAACCACCGCTACTGACACCCTTTGGAAAGTTATCCACGGACATGCTTCGTGAAGAAAATCACTTTCCCCTTTCGGGATGTAATGTTTTCTTTTACATGGGTGACGTAGGTTTTTTTTAAAAAAAGATTTAATCCATCATGTCACAGCTTCTGCTGTGACATGGAGAAAATTAGAAAAGTCTTTCTGAAGAGTCCTGGAGCGGAAAGGGAGACAGATAAAGAAGCAAACACACAGTGTGTAGAAGTAAGAAAGCGATTACAAACAGGGACAATAGAGAGCCTTTGGACACCCCGAAGATTTATGGGATATTAGAGCACAAAGACAGGCATCTTCCATTTGTCCCAGACTATTTGGTCACCTATCTGGGTTTTCCAAGGAAAGAGGAGGAGTAAGAGTAAGGCAGGTGTCGTCAGTGTTTCACAGATGGTGTGACGAGAAAGCGTTCCTTCTGTTAAGATTTACTGCATGGATTTAGGAAATAACTTAGGCTTCCATACTGAACAGCACAGACTTCTGTTAGTACGATGATAGAAATGAACAGGTGTTTGGACCAAATCTGTAATGCCCTTTCCGAAAATCTCCTCTGCACCCAGCACACGTAGGCATTGCAAAAAGCCATGAAAAGATTGTGGTTCCTTAGTAAATGTGTTCTTTTGCAGCCCAGGAAATAGCTTCAAAAACCGTATGTCCTGTTATACAGAAACCTTGGCATGCAATTGTCGCAACTGCATTTTCACGAAGGCCGACTCTGCGGGTTCGGTAGCCCTATGACGGTGGCAGGTAGCTCTCGTCCCAGTCCAGTTCGTGGCCTCCCATTGCACATCCTTTCTCTTGGGAAACTGGGAGTACGTTTGGGCATCTTTGATACATGATTTTGCACTGGTAGGCCTTCCTTCTGCAGACTGGGTTTACACAGTTGTCAGGATTGTAAAATGTAAGAAGAGATTAAGGCTGTGTTTACTTATGGCCGCACAATCACTGGAAGTCAAACAGCCCTGTGTGTCCGCGATTTCATCTGATCTCTATAAAACCGGTGCCAGTCCAAATGGTCCAGCCTCTCCCAGCTGGACCCATGGTGTGAGTTATGTTGCTTCTTCCCCCACAGTTTTTAAAACCACCTTCTCTCCCCAGGTGATGTAGTCATTGAAATATGATTTCTACAAATTCTCTAGGAAAGTCTCAAGACTTCAATCCTGGGTAAACCTGACAGGAAGGACCAACCCCAAATCGATTTCCCATTTCTGTGCATTTCAGGAGCATGTGAATCATTCACACCGGGACTCCGGCCTCTTCCTTGTCTGTTAAGAAATGAGTCGTTTATCATCTGGGACACGGAAGATACTCCGCCCACCGCTCTTTGGTACCTGTCTCGCGTGTCTCTGACGAGCAGGAAAAACCTTTCCGTCAATTATCAGGGCCATAGCTGTGGCCCCTGGGTTCCAGGGCAGCACATACCCGGTCGTAGCAAGAATTGTGTTTCTTGGAGGGTGTCGCCTCGTTGGGCTCCGTGGGCTCACTCACCGTGATCGGACTGTCTCTGGCAAAGACCTCAGTAGACTCTCTCCACAAGCAATCCACAGACGCCTTGAAACAGTAGCTGCTACACTTCGCCCTGGATGTCTGTGTCGCATTGTTGAATATCTGCCTGCTATTCGACGTGGCGATTTTAATCTTCAGGGCGGCGTCCACACGGTCCACCACCGTGTAAATGCCTATGCTCCCATCGTCAAAACCCACCACGATGTGCAGGTGCCTCTGGGAGAGGGCCAGGAACGTGGGTGTTTTGTAGAGGGAACAAGCACCGATGTTTTTGCCGTCGGCCAGTCTCATGACAATGAGACTGGAGATGGCACCATTTTCATCCTCGTCCTCCCCACTGCGGAAACAGATGTACACCAGGTAGCGACCATCTCGAGACAACCTCTGCCTCCAGATGACCCCGGAGGCGTGCACCACCCGCAGCTTACCGCTGTGCAAATCTAACACGTTGATGTTTTCATCTCCCCGGGAGATGATGCCTAACTTTCCGTTGGGAGAAATCTCAAAATCCTCCAGGGTCTTCAGGAAGTTGTTGGGAAGCTGCACGCGGCGACAGACCACCTCATCCGTCAGGCTCCAGATGTTCACCGTCTCGGCCGACGTGATGAACACGATGATGTCGGGGCAGTCGGGGATGAGTTTGAAGCTCACGATGGTGGTGCCATCCTCGCAGCAGAACTTCTTGGTGATGCTGCCTGTCCACAGGCTGACGGCCAGCACTTTGCTTTGGGTCATGCCCACCACGAAGGTGTTGGCGGAGGTGATGAAGGCGTTCTGCAGCGAGGTCAGGATGTTGCAGACCCGGTGGCCCGTGGCCAGTCTCCAGACCCGCGAGGCATTTTCCTCGCACAGAGACACCACAAACTGGTCGTTGTGTGTAATCAGCAGCTGCGATATCCGCTGCCCGTTGATTCGGAAGAGGTTTTCCCCACTGCCGGTGTGCCAGACGTACTGGCTGCTTTTGTCATCCGAGGTCACCATCACGTCCCCCGTGGACGTCAGCACGCAGTGTTCCACCACGCCCTCGTGCTTGAACACTGCCTCGATGAACCCGCTGCTGAAGTTCCACTTATGCACACAGTCCGAGCCATCCAGGGAGTAGATGATCTCCCCCCTCGCGGGCAACACCAGGCTCTGGATGGGCTTCCCGGTCTTGTCTATGTTGGACATGGCTGTGATGATGTCGACGTCCCAGATGGACAGCACGCCGCTGGTCGATAAAGAGAGCAGCATGTTGTGGTGACTGGACTTCACCAGCTTCACGATGGTACCAGAGACCTCCTGGAGGCTCGCCATGCACTGCCCCGTGTCCCGCCTCCAGAAAAACACGGCGGAGGTGTTCTCCATGGTCGCGATGATGCAGTCCCCGTTTTTGGACAGCACGGCGGATATGAAGCGCTCGTTGTGCTTCGCCCGGAACTTCTCGGCCACCTTCCACATGCCGGTGTCCAAGAGCTCAATGCTGAGGGCTTTACAGATCAGAATTGCACTTTGGTCCTCCGACAGCTCGATGCTGACCACCTCGCTGTCTTCCCTCCGGCAGTCAAAGTCGTCGGTCAGCTGGGGGCTGGAAATGTCCTCCGTGTTCCAGACGGAAAGGCTCCCCTCACTGTCCACCATGACCATTTCTTGAGCCGTGTCCAAGATCAGGAGGAATTTCACAAAGCCCCCTGAAAATTCGGACGTCACCGTGCATAACTTCTCTCCGCTCCCTAAATGGAAGATGGTGGTGGTGTTCAGGTACTGCCCACAGAAAGCATATACCCCGTCCAGAGAGCACTGGACACACGTCACTTCGTACCAGCAGTGGAACTGGTAGAGGGGCCATCCGTAGAGCAGATCGATGACAGTGACGTCTTTGCTGGCTTCGAGCCAAGCCAGGGCGTGGTTGACGGACAGTGTGAATCCATTGATGTAGGTGGAGCCACTTCCATGCTTGGTCCCTTTGATCTCCACTTCGGACAGGAGGCAGGAATTGACATTGTCATAAATCAACAAGGTGTTATTGGTCGTAGCCACCACAAGATACTTTTCGTCCCCGCTGAGTTTCATGCCCAGGATGACGGACTGGGCCGTGGTGATTTGCCTGAGAAGCTGACGCGTTTCCACATCCCAGGTGCTGATGGAACCGCTTTCTAAAGCCGTGAGGACAGTCCTGGGGTTACAAGTAGGCAGGATCTCGGTGACGTGCAGGTGGCTGGACGCCAAGGGAAGACGCTCCGGGCTGTACGTCACGTCCATGGATGAATGTAGCGGCACAATGGAGCAATATTTGGGCCCGTCCTTGTCACACTCCAGGAGAAGGTGTCTCAGTTTGGGCAGGGAACTGAGGACAGGCAGCAGCCTTTGCTGAAGCTCTGCGGAAAGGGAGCCGGGAAATGCAATGACCTTGCTTTTGAGGCTGCGGAGGGTGTTGGCCAGGAACTTCATCTCCTTCTCTTGCGAGTAGTTGTAAGCCAGCTCGATGTCCGAAAGCACTTTGTCGAACTGGCCGATTTTGATCATGGTGTAAAGCCAGCTGAAGTTCATGATGATGCCGTAGAGCAGGTCATCGGTCTTTCCACACCTCGTCAGGTGGTACAAGAGCTCGGACATTTTCCGATGATTGACGAAAAAGATGTCGGGCTCCAGTGGATTACACTGGAAAACCCAGGGCTGGTCTGGGGCCTGTCTGTCAAATGAAGCCTGTTCCATGAAGTGCTTTTCTTCCTCCAGCAGGCTTCTGCTCTCCAAGTCCAGGCAGCCATTCAAGTAGGGGTCTTCGAGGCAAAAGGCTTTCCTCCTGCCCCCTGACCAGACCCCCAGGAAATAGTCTGCCAGGATGGTGTGCATTTCATGCAGGTGACTGTCTTCCTTCAGATACAGCTTCTGGGCTATGAGCTGCAGGTGTCTATTGGCCCAGACCAGGAGTGTGACGTTCTTCACGTGTCTTTCTATTAAGTATCCACTGAGACCCTCCTTGAGCCTCGCGATGTACAGGTAAGGTACTCTCAGGGGATTGGTGGGCCTGGTGTGCTCATTGAGCTCATTCATGACACTGTTGTCGAGGGCCAGCACATCCTCCAGTTCCATTTCACTCAAGCCCATCTTGGCCATGGTGATGTAACCAAGCGCCCTGGAGACCAGTTTCTGACCACACTTCTTCTCCAAGGACCAGAAGAGCTGCTCTATACTTTCATGAACGGTGACACAGAGGGAGGATTCATCGACATCTTTGTGAGATCGCCAGTGTCTCACCTCCCTGAAGGTCAGGTTCACGAACATGGGCAGCGTGCACTTGGAGAACGCGTTGTTCACGTAAATCTGCTGGCCCGAGGTGACCTTCCTTTTGACTCGCAGCAGCTGGTGCTTGAGGACCTGGCTGCACATCTTCCTGTCCCGGGGAATCAACTCGATGTAATTGTTTTCCTCGTGGATAAGGCACCTTAGTTTCTGCAGGATCCCGTGCTTGTTGGGCAGTGTGGAGAGGACGACCCGTACGAAGCGGGGAAGGTGAGCAGGGAGCCACCAAAGCTTCCTGGCCTCGTCACTCTCTGAGAGCTGCTCGAGGGCGTCGAATATTATTACTAGAGGTCTCTGCAGTGAAGACTCATTCAAAAGGTTTATAAATAAGTCACGGAGGTCATGAATCTTCTTCGGGTAGTTTTGAACCAGACACCGGTAGTTCACTGCCAATTGTTCGCAAACACTCAGGAGGAGAGTCCTGAGGTCAGTACTCATGTCTGTGCTTCCTAGAAATCGCACAACTATGACTGGGTCTGATTCTGGTCCTGCGTGTTCATGTAGCCAGCCATAAGCCTAAAACATAAAGGTGGCGTTTAGAATGGTAATACATATTCACGTGGTCATATCCTGCAACATCTCTTCTCCATAGAGGTCAGACTTCTGGGAACCCGGGCCATGCAGAAAGTCATCTAGAACCAGGAAATGGAAGAACCTTCTGAGAAGGTCAAAGAGCTGTCACAAAGCTCACCCCCTAAAATCTATAGGTGGGACCCTCAGGATCACTCATCTAAAGGTAATAAAATAGTGAGTAGTAATATTTCACCCAAAGGCAACGTTCAGCTTGTAGTCTAAAAGTTACAAAGTGGTTCATAAACAGTAAATCTGAATATCTAGTATGGTCATGACATTTTAAAATGCTGAATCTCATTTCTGGGCATGGTTGTTGGGGCATAGTAGGTACCTAGTAAGTGTTTAATGAGTAGCTTACATAATAATTTATGCTTATATCAAGTCAGATATTTTCATTAATTGGATCATATAATACCATATATGGCTGAACACATTTCCAGTTAATTAGAATGCAATAAAAAATAGTACTAAAATGACACTGAATATAATCTTTTATGCTTTAGAGACATTTTACTATGTTGTGATGCTATAGGGCAGTGGTTCTCAACCTGTGGGTCGTGACCCCTTTGGCAGTCGAGTTTTGCTAAATTTGTGCTTTATAATAGTTTACTATATAAACAGGAAGTCATCATTCTCAATTATCTCCCTGTAGGGAACACGGGAATTCCAGTGTCATTTAACAGAAGTGGAAACCGAGGTCCGGGCTGGAGAAATGACTTGCTTGGAGTTAAATGGTTATCAGCAGACAAAGTTGGAGAAGTTAATTTGACTTTCATTCTAGTTCGTTCTCTCTCTCTCTCTCTCTCTCTCTCTCTCTCTCTCTCTCTCTCCCTCCCTCCCTCCCTCCCTCCCTCCCTCCCTCTCATTTGCTGTGCTATGGAGAGGATCTTGGTAGAAAGACTACAAGTGTGTTGTTGACTATCTAGGAGCCAAGGAAGTGACAGCTAGGAAACAACTTCTCTGAGAGATGCTTAGCCAGGACAAGGGGTGTGGGAGGGAAGGACCTCCAGGAAGCCATGAGGCGGCCTCAGAGAGGCAGAAGCAGCTCTCGACACCTGCCAAGACCAGAGGGTGCAGAGCCCAGGTCAGAGCAGTCCTGGTCATGCCAGAACTTTCTGGCCACTTTACCTTTCGTACATCCCCTCCACCGCAACCTTATAGGGGTCATAAAGGTGGTTGGGGTTTGGTATTAGGGAAGGAGGGGAAGAAGTGCTGTGTGGAGAAAGGAAGGAGCCCTGGCCGGTGTGGCTCAGTTGGTTGGGCGTCATCCTGTGCACTGAAGGTTTGTGGGTTCAGTTCCCGGTCAGAGCATATGCCCATGTTGTGGGCCCAATCTGATTTTCTCTCTCTCCCTCTCTCTGAAAATCAATAAAAATCTTTTTTTAAAAAAAAAAGAAAGAAAAAAGAAGATGGCCACGTCCCTGCCTACCACTGTAGATACTTTGCTTATGGTAAGCCTCAGCTGGGGGAGAGAAATGTAGACTGAAATTTTAATCTCAGCTGGGGGAGAGAAATGTAGACTGAAATTTTAATGATCATCTTCGACTGGAAATATTAGTTGTGGAACTGAGACTGATTGCATGCCCAGAAGCAACTGGAGGGTGTGTCTTTGCTGAGGGGTGAGGAGAGCTGTGAGATGCGCACTAGTTTCCATTCGAGTGAAGGCCAGCCCCACAGTGGGAGTCTGAACAGTGGGAGAAAACATCAAGCTGTTCTATACTCGCACCCTGAGTCTTCCTCTTTCCATACACCCGTTAGACCAGCAAAAGGGAAACACTGAAGTGTCATCCAAAAAGATTAATTCTAAACCAGATAGTAAACACAGAAAATGGAAATGAATAGGGTCAATTTGACGTTTCCCAAAAGTAAGTTTTTTTATAAATATGCACGTAAAAGAGTAGGCTTTTACCTTCTTTGCCACTTCAGCTAGCAGGAGCGTCTTCCCCGTGCATGGTCCACCGTATATAATAAGCGGGTTGATGTACCCGGTTTTGCTCGGGAGGATGTATTTATGGACTCTGGTTAGAGATTCGCACTTGTACTCGTAGAAAGAGGCATATGTTTTACATAACGAGGAATGCTGGAGGATTTCGTCGTAGAGTGTATCAGTCTCCGTGTCAAAATTCTGTTGTACCGTGGCCTGAATTATATCGATCATGTCCTCATAAAATTGTTTACCAAGGCCTTCTATGTAGTGATTTTCTATTTCCTGGGAATAGCCGAGTTTCATGTCACAATGAGTAACAGATGTGTATACTCTGAGATTAGATGACGCGACAATCGTAGGAATAAATTCGTCCCTGAGTTTTATCAGCTTCTCTTGGGCTTCTGGGTCCCGGATAATCCTCGGGTCTGTCCCAGTGATATCCATGTATTTTCCCATCTCTGGGATTTTCACAAAACGCTCAATGTTAGCAATTTTCCTAATGTAGCAGACGCACTTCTTCAGGAATGCGGGGGTTTGCTTGCCTAGGGCGAAGTCAAACTCATCCTCTATAGCTGAAAGCAAACAAAATCAGCTTATTGCATGAAACAAGCAACAGACCATCAGCCCAGCTCTTAACTCTCCAGTCCTCGTGGCAGATTATTCTATAGAATAATTTCTTCATTCCTTAATTTCCTATGTGTGTTTCCTACACAGCCTGGAACCCAGAACAATGGGTTTTAAATACAATTCTTTCATTCTCTCCCCAGTAGCAAGGAGAGGTTGAACATAAGCATAAGAAAGAAAGCATACCAAGTTTATATTTCGGTTACTCCTTCCTTACTTTCCTCTCAGACGTCAGGGGTCTAAGAGTGAAGAGCAGGGCCCCATTGGGGCCAGGAAAGAATGAGGAAGAGGCCAAATGACATATCCAGTTTACTGCTTCCTGGTCAGTCTCCCCTTTACATGTAGCTTCACCATTTTGTTTGAAGTGCATTGTACCCCAAACAGTTATGGGTAAATATCAATATAAAAAGCATGTTTAAAATACAATCATGTCTGATTATTGATCAATCTGAATTATCCATGTCACTGTTAAACCACATTATATCCATCAGATCAGGTATAGAAAAATGTCTTAGTATGTAACTTTATTTCTTCTAAGATAAGGCTTCTAAAACATACTAGAGGCCTGGTGCATGAAATTTGTGCATGGGGGGTGGGGGTCCCCTCATCCCAGCCTGCACCCTCTCCAATCCAGGACATCCCTCTCACAATTTGGGACCGCTGGCTCCTAATTGCTCACCTGCCTGTCTGCCTGATCACTCCCAACTGCCCCCCCTGCCAGCCTGATAACCCCTAACCACCTCTGCCTGCCAGCCTTGTCGCCCCCAACTGCCCACCCCTGCCAGCCTGGTCGCTCCACACAGCCTGCTGTTCAGTCGCCTGGTCGTCCCTCACCCCCCTGCCGACCTGCTGTTCAGTTGTTTGCTCGTCCCTCACTAACCCCCTTACTGGCCTTGTCGCCCCATGCAGCCTGCTGTTCGGTCGTTACTGTGACAGTGTCCTGGACAATTTGCATATTCCTCTATTATTAGTATAGATGCTTACATACAAGTAAATATACATTATAAATCACTCAAGGCTCCATAGGAACATTTAAAATGAGATCCATCGTAAGTAAAACATCATTTGTGCATTATTTTAGGGAAGAAAAATAAAAATGAATGAAATGAATTTTAAGGCATGTAGTCTTTTTAAACTGCCCACCTGCCTTCACTTCCTTCTTTCTTCTCTCCCTCCCCCTTTGCTTTCCTTCATCCAATTAGTCTTATTGAGCACCTACTATGTGCCAGGCATGCTGCTGGTTGCTCAGGATGCCATGGAGAGAAAATAGACAATGCTGAGAGAAAAAACCTTTATGGAGCTCTCAGTCCAGTGGAGGACAGCAGACATGAATCACAGAGAACCACTAATAAATGTATTATGATTGTTTCAGTCCCAGGAAGGAGGATTACATGGTGCAGTGACAGAAAACAATTGGGGGTGGGAGGAGGATGACCCTAACCCACTTGGAGAGGCCAGGAAAGGAGGTAAGTACTGAGCTGGAGTCTGATGGGACCATGGGGTGAGGGGATGGTGCTCAGAATACACAGGGCTGGTTATAAGCGGAAAACATTGCCACGTGCTATCCACAACTCCAACATCAAACGAAACCTAAAACATACTTGTATTCTATACAGTGACTATTAAGGAAGGTGGGGATTTTATTTTAAAATGATGCCTTTTAGTGGGATTCCCGTAATAATAATTCTTCAGTGATGATAGTGATTGATCAAAATTTGCAACTGAAGTAAGAAGATATGTTTATAGCCACCAGTGTTGAGTGAGCTGTGTCATTTGTGTCAGTATGTTTTACTAAGGGTTTCATCACACAACTTGATTAAGGAGGCCAGTCTAGTCTTCCTTTTATAGAAGATCTGGGACTTCTTATAATGTAGACTAGGAAAGATTCAAGAAATCTTGGCTTTATGAGCTCCTGCAGAGAGCAGCCTTTGGCCCACATCTTTTCCAGGCATCTGTGTAAAATGCTAGGGGCCATGCTGGATTGGCTGGATGCTGCATTCTCAGTATCATGAAGAGAGACAAGTGGCCAAACCATAATCTCTACACATAATGAATGATAACTGGATATGCACTGGTACCTCTGACTCCTGAAACAAGTCAACTGTAACCTCACTGACATGGGTATCACTCCATGGACAAGACTGTATTCCAGGGTCAACTGTAGTATCCTATATAATAAAAGGCTAATATGCAAATTGTCCCCTCAACTGGGAGCTCGACTGGGAGTTCAACTAGGGGGCCGCCTGCCAACGACCCTTCCCCTCAGCTGGCCTGGCCTGATCGGCCAGATCAGGGCGGGCCAGCCGGACCCCACCTGTGCACGAATTTGTGCACCAGGCCTCTAGTATTTTATATTTTCAGAAATCTTGAAAATATGAATACTAGCAATCAGGAGTGTTGATAATAATGCAGCATAGAAAGAGATACAGATGAAGCAAGTTGGTAGAGCCCCCCTAAGCTTGGCTCGGGGGAAAAAGACAGGCTGTACATAAGAGTGCCTAGTTGATGGTCTAGACCAGCGGTTCTCAACCTGTGGGTCGTGACCCCTTTCACAGGGGTCGCCTAAGACTATCCTGCATATCAGATATTTACATTACGATTCATAACAGTAGCAACATTACAGTTATGAAGTAGCAACGAAAATAATTTTATGGTTGGGTCACAACATGAGGAACTGTATTTAAAGGGCCAGAAGGTTGAGAACCACTGGTCTAGACCTAATAAATATACCTGAATAAAAGAGCCATCAAAGATTAAGTCAATTCTAGAGTTATTTTTAGAAGCAAAGTGCATTGTCATGATTTCAGGGGACTTTTATGAATAATTTCTGATATTTACTTGTCTATAAATATTATAAACTTCCCCCTTCCTTACTTTGCAGTATTTGTTTTCTCTCTTTGCATTTTTCTTAATATCCAAAAATTGAACCAGTCACAGCACCGGGTAAAGGAAACATTAGGAGGATATACCCAGCCATGGTAACTAGCATTCATGAGACAGTCTCTCTACTATCCCTAAAACCCCTCAGTTTTGACTGTAGAGAACCATTTTGAGGTGTGATTTATTTCTCTTCCTCTCCTGTTATATAAAAATGTAAAACTGGAAATGTGAAAATTACATTTAAAAATAGTACACCTTTCCAGGTTCTAGTTAGTATTCATATTTTCAAGATTTCTGAAAATATAAAATACTAGAGGCCCGGTGCACGAATTCGTACATGGCTGGGGTCTCGAAACCTGGCTGGCGATCGGGGCCAATTGGGGCGTCTCACCTAGTCCTGATTGGGGTCCTCAGGGCTGACTGGCGGGAGCAAGGTAGGGGGCCCAGGAGCTTGGCAGGCTAGGAGTAGGGGCTTGGGGAGGTTGGAGGTTGGCCAGCCAGCCGGGGGGTGGGAGAGGCCATGGGAGGTTCCAATTGGGGCAGGCCAGCTGGCGGGGGGGTGGGGGGGGCCATGAGAGGTTAGCTGGCCACAGGAGGTTGGCTGTGGGAGCACACTAACTACCAGGAGGCAGCTCCTGCATTGAGCGTCTGCCCCCTGGCGGTCAGTGTGTGTCATAGTGACTGGTTGACCGGTTGTTCCGGTCGTTCGGTCGTAATGGTCTCTTAGGCTTTTATATATATAGATATTACAGTTGACCCCTGAACAATATGGGTTTGAGCTGTGCTGATCTAGTTATATGTAAAATTTTTTCAATAAATACGTACAGTACTGTAAATGTATTTTCTCATCCTTATGATTTTATTAATATTTTCTTTTCTCTAGCTTACATTTTTTTGTAAGAATACAGTATATAATACATATACAAAATATGTTTTAATTGAGTTTTTATGTTATTGGTAAAACTTCCAGTCAACAGTAGGCTATTAGTCTTTAAATTTTGGGGGTGTCAGGTTATGTGTGGATATTTGACTACACAGGGGGTTGGCACCCCTAACCCATACATTGTTCAAGGGTTATCTGTACATCCATTTAAAAGAGTGGGTTCTTCTCCAGCAATTTTCATTGTGCAGATATGGTCTTAAAATGAGTTTGAAATGTAAAATAAATAAAACTGTTCTGAGCATGTATATCTTTAAGCAATGGAACCCCAAGCAGGAAACAGACGACTCATAGTAGTTCACACTACATAGTATGAAATTATTTATCTTCCTAATTATCTATGTGAACAGAGTTCTTTAATGTGGAGAAAATTAGAAGAAAGTGTTTGGCAATGAAATATCTGAACCCTTGAGCTGTATGATTCTGAAGAGAGGATGCCTTCCCCAAACTGATGTTTCTTGCCAAGACTAGGAAAGCTTTTGCTGTGGGCATTATTTTTTCTAACACAGCATGCTTTTAAAGCAGGGTGGTTTTTCCTTTGATAACGATGAAGAACCAGAGTCTCAAAAATGGATCAACAAGATCCCAAAGGAACAAGGATGTTTGTTCATCTGTGTATTCCGAAGACAGTACTCATTCCTGCCAATTTCAGTGTTTTCAGGAAGACTTAAAATAAGACCTAATTTTTGACAGCTTGCAGAGAATGACTTGGTCAGAACTATTTATAATTTCTCTAAGCTGGAATCCATGTATCCAGGGAGAATAGTTTCAAGTGCTGTTTAGGTTTTCACAAATGCTTTGCTATCATTCTCTAAACCATCGGTTCTTTCACAGGGGTCACCTAAGACCATCAGAAAACACATATATAATTACATATTGTTTTTGTGATTAATCACTATGCTTTAATTATGTTCAATTTGTAACAATGAAAATACATCCTGCATATCAGATATTTACATTATGATTCATAACAGTAGCAAAATTACAGTTATGAAGTAGCAACGAAAATAATTTTATGGTTTGGGATCACCACAACATGAGGAACCATATTAAAGGGTCACGGCATTAGGAAGGTTGAGAACCACTGCTCTAAACCAATCTGAAAATGCAACTACGGTTGCTTTTTCTTCAGTAATTCTTTACTATCGACTTTCAAAATACGTAAATGCTACACTGCTGGCCTTGATTCCTTCTGTCATTCAGCTCAAACATCATTTCCTTATTGCCCACTCCATCTAAATCTGGACCTGCTCATCCTTCATCAGGCCTTATTAGCCTATTACTAATTAGTTCTATACACATCACTTATCTTTTCTGAAATGATCTTGTTCATTTATTTGATTACTTGCCTATCATTTATTCTCCCCCCCCCTGCCCCCCCCCCCACACACACTAAAAAATAAGTTCTGGGAGAGCAGAGACCTTGCCTTCCTATTCATGATTGTATCCCTGATGCCTGGTACACAGTATAAACTCAATGAATGCTTATTGAGTGGGCGAGTGAATGAATGAATGAATGAACAGTTTAACTGAGTAACACTGGCTGTGTCTGGTCTATTATATCCAGCCTGCTCTGACTTCTTTCAAAACGTACATTTTCTGGAGAAGTCCTCAAGTGAAGTAAAGGCTTATCTATGAGTCAAAAACAAAAGAACATTTGTCTCTCCAAGAGATGGAGACATTTAGGCAAATTAAATTTTGCCAGGTAGTAAGTAAAATTCAACTTGCAGAACCATGAAAGGGAAGCAGTGACTGCGTCTATCATCTATCTGTTCCTTAGTGCACTGAGGATACACAAAAATTACCTGAGAACAGGTACCTCCTAGCGTGGCTGAGCTTCATTTTCCCCTGTTCGTGTAGCAGTTTCACAGCCGCCTTAAATACCTTTTTGATTTCATCTGAGATCTCTTGCCAGGTCTTCTCATTCTCCGCATGGGCAGAAGGCTGCATCTATGGAAATGGGAAAGTGAGATACGTCTTAAAATCATCAAAGAAACATTGGTATTGAAGAGCAAAAGAACTATTATTATTTGAAGGTTTCTGTGTGCCAATACCATGATAGTATCTCACTTGATACTCCCACTAACTCCAAAAGTTAGAAATTATTTCCATGTTGTATGTGAACTTGCCCAACTTACACAAGGGTGTGAATCCAAACACGATGTGTTTGCTGGGCTTTCTTATTATTCCATGTAGTTCCCTCTTGATTTTTGATACAAATGTCATAACAAAATCATCTCTTTAATGTTCTCTAAAGAGGAGGGAAAGTTAAAGGGGAGGTGCTCCTATGTTATGACCCCAGAAGGAAAGTCTGAGGTGCTAAAAAGAAAAATGAGTCAAAAATGGGAAGGTTCCTGCCCTGGCCAGGTGGCTCAGGTGGTTGGGGTGTCATCCAGTAAACCAAAAGGTTGCAGGTTTGATTCCCAGTCAGGTCACATCCCTAGGTTGCGGGTTTGATTCCTGGTTGGGGCATGTATAGGAAGCAACTCTCTTTCTCTCTCTCTCTCTCTCTCTCTCTCTCTCTCTCTCTCTCTCTCTCTCATCAATAAACGATCTTTACGTGATGATAAAAAAAAACAACAGAAGGTTTCTTAGCTTTGGCTTTTGTTGTTAAAAGGAAATTTAGGGACCAACAAGAATAACAGTGAGTCCACCACTCCTGGATGACATAAGCAGTTTAAAGTAAGGGTAATTTACTGTGTTTTTGTTGCCTTTCAGCATTTCTGATTTGGGTCTGAGGTAATAAGCTGCTGGCACCGAATTCTCATCTCGACAGTACCACTCTTCCAGTAACTTGGTCTCCAGCTTCGCCTCTATGGCAGCGTCCAAAATCATTTCAAACTCTGAGGCCTCCACTTCTCCGGGGATCCGGATGTTCCCATATTTTTCCCCTAATAGTCCCTGTGTATCAACAAGAAAGTTCAGGTTAGTGTATCATCAAGAAAGTTCATGTTAGTATTCACATCAGGAAGTCACTCGATAAATATGACAAATGGGTTACAATGAACATTGTGCCACCAGTTTCCTTGTTTAATGACAATGGATACTTTCCCCCCCATGAATTATTTTATAAGTAAAATTAGATGAACTACATTGTAATTATAATAAGTTCTTCACATATTGAGAAATGAGATTGCATATCATTTTAGACATCTAAAATACAGAATTTTGTAGCAAGTTTATTTTCCTGAAGTTTACATAATACAACAAAAGTTGTTCTATTCTTAAGATTTTTTTGGTTTGTTTATGACACAGAAAAATGACATGCTGGACCCTGAAATATCAAACATGTAAGCTCTCAAACAAAATAAGTGCTTTTTAAAAGTTAATAGTATGATTAAAAAATTACTGATTTCAGAGAGGAAGGGAGAGGGAGAGAGAGAGAGAAACATCAATGATGAGAGAGAATCATTGATTGGCCACCTCCTGCACACTCTCTACTGGTGATTGAGAACCACAACCCGAGCATATGCCCTGACCTGGAATCAAACCATGACCTCATAGTTCATAGGTCGATGCTCAACCACTGAGCCACGCCAGCCAGGCAGTTGTATGATTTTTAAGCCCCAGATGTACCCAGCTATAAATGAAAGAAGTATAAAATCATTGAATGTGATGCTACTATCAACCTCACTGGTAACTGAAAACAATTCAAAATATGAGCAAGATATCATTTTTTTACTATTAAATTGGCAAAGGAAAACATGCTCAATTTCATGTGAGGGTGTGAGAAAATACCCACATGGCGCTGATGGGTGTGAAAATTGATCCCACACTTCTTTGGAGGTTATTCTGGCAATATGTATTAAAAGCCTTAAAAATATATATATAAAATTTTGACTTGGCAATTTGTCTTCTAAAAATTTGTCTTTAGAAAATAATGAAGAATGTACTAAAGATTTAACAGAATATGTCTGCTGAACCTGTTTTAAATAGTAAAGAGCTGGTATAACAACCTAAGTGCCCAGCAAAGGGGGGCATTGTAATATTTTATGACATCTTTATTCAAAGGATGTATCAAATTATGTTCTAAAACTCTATGAACATAGAGTTTATAACATAGAAGGGTGTTTATAATATACTGTGAAGTGGGAAGGTAAGTTACAAAACAGTATGTATAAGATGGTTCCAATGTCTCCTTTTGCAAGGAACTTGAATGGAGGAACTCCACCGTGGTCTCCGTTATTTCATACGGTCAATGAGGGCTCAGAGAGGGCTCTTTTGACATAAGGGTGTTCTAACTCCAACTCAGTGTATCAGCCTGAAGGCCAAGGAAAAACATTTTTATTTTAATCTGCATTTGATTTGGACCAAAGGTTGTATGTAACAAAAATAATGTTCTCACTTTTAACAGTTCCTCTTCTAAAATCTCCTATGTTAAACTTGGGTAAATGAGCATGATCTTTTAAGGGTAGCCAGCCTAGTGATTACCCTACTACCCTTGGCTAATTCCAGATAAGACAGTCAGCATCCTCAGCCAGGGCTGACTGTCACAAGGAGTGAGGTATTAGTGCTGGGATGAGGCATCCAGCGAAGCCACATGGGCACAGGAGGGGAAAGGAAGACTTTCAACAGTAGCCACAGGAGGAATCCAGAAAGCATCCAGGTGGAGTTTGGCCATGGCTGGAGGACCTGGTGGACAGGCAGAACATCAAATAGGGGACTTAGTAATCGACAGTTCTCCCTCTCCAGGAAGATCATGGGCTCAGCTATCGAGATCCAAGGCTGGATTCTGGACATGAAGTGGAAAGAAGACAAAACAGTGACTAGTCAAACAAGATCATGTCCCCGGGCAGGAGTGGTATTACTGCACTAGCAATTTACAGATGGTTGGTTCTTCATCTTCTCTCTGCTCTAAATAAGGCTGGTCTCAGAGGCAAGAGCAGAGTCAAGTCTATGGATCAGTTTCTAAAATATGCTCGGTGGATTACCTGCACCTGGATTACCTAGGGGCCTTGTTAAAATATAGGTTACCAGATCTCTTTTTAGACCTAAAGGACACTGTGGTTAGGGAACCTAGGAATCTGGATTTTAAAATGAGGTTATAAATGAATCTAGAATTTGGGACCCACTGCACCAGATGGGCAATATGAGGTCACATGAATAATGGTCAGCAAGCACTGAAGGGGCAGGACAGGGAACACAGCACATCACTACAAAAATCGAAGCCTATTTAAAAATAATTATTCATTTGAGTTGCACAGCTGGCACCAAATGCTATAATTATTTGATCATATAGCAAGGCAAATGTTCCTTAGAGATTGCCGGAGAAGAAAAAATATCCTCATCCAATTCAAATAACAAATATATATTGAGCGCCTACTATGTATAAAGAAACTCCAGAAAAGTAATAATGTGCTGTAGGCTTAAAGTTACTTATTGGATTGTTCTCTCCTTTTCCTTCTCTCTATCGATTCTTCCTGTAGGTGGAATGCTCATAAATCATGAAGCAGTTACTTTTCAAGTGTCTGAGACAAGTTCTGTCTCAGACTTATCTTACTATTTGAGAAATAGCACCAAGAGAAATAGCAAAAGAGAAGATTGCTACCATACTTTTCAGGAAGACTTTTCTGGGTTCTGTGTGGATATAGCTCTAAGGTAACGCATGAAACATGCCTACATTGGCCAAGCCAGGGAGAGGCGATCTAGAGAAAGAGTTAGTCCAAGTCATTTGCAAAGTCCAGCTCATATGGTCAGTGGCTCAGAACAGGGGTTGAAATGCAGGACCAAGTCTAAGAGGCTAGAAGTAAGAGTGGAGGCGGCAAGATGCAATCTGGTCTTGGTTTCCTAATCAGCCTATTTCTTAGCTCTGTAGCCATGGGGAGCACACATGGATGACCCCAGGGCAGTCACAGAAATTAGGAGCCAGATACCTCCCTCTCTGTTCACAATGGCAATAGAACATTCATTCCCACCAGCAAAAGAGAATCAGATTTTCCACATCTTCTGACCTCAATGTTTAAGAAGCTCATTTTTTCACTTAAACCAACTTTGTCAGTTTGTAGGAGAAATCTGGTGGAGAGTTGAGGGGCTATATTTGAATTTGCATTTAGGTCCATGTTTATTAGTTACGCCCTTGATCAATCTGCCTGTGTGACCCTGTGTGGGAGAAATGCATTGGTCTGGAATAACGTTCAACTTTCTATTGGATTGTTTAAACAGTCTATCAACACATATGGACATAAACATACGGTGTTTCACTGGTCTGTAGAAATCCGGAATCACCTCTCCCACCCACCTGGTCAAGTGTAAAAACATATTTAAATTGGCCCATTTTTAAACACTGAAGATAAGTCCTATTCATTAGGTAGAAAGCAATAATACAACTGAGTGCTCACATACAATCTGGGAGTTAAGTCCAAATTTGATGAAAAGTCTAAGAAAATTTTCCAATATTTTTAAACTAGAGGTCCGATGCACAAAATTCGTGCAAGAGTAGACCTTCCTTCCCCCAGCTGCTGGCACCGGCTTGCCTCTGGCACCTGGGACCCAGGCTTCCCTCGAAGCCCTGGCTTCATCCAGAAGGTCATCCCGAAGGACATCCAGCCTAATTAGCATATTTTGCTTTCATTATTATAGATGTAGTTTCTTCATGTAAAATTCTAGCCTAAGAAATACTTCCAGATGCTGTGGAACTAGATAGAGTTGGCAGTTACTCAGCAATATAAATGTACTAAATGCCATTGGATTGTTGCCTTTAAAATGGTTAATTTTGTGTTATATGAACCTCACCTCAATTAAAAAAAAAGAAGTATTTTATGAACTGTTGAGTTCATTACAACTGGGAACTTAAATGTAAAAGGACCCTCTACTTTTTGTATCTTCCTTTCCTTCTTTCTATGCTGATATAGACATATCTAAGCCACTGCTTTCAAAGGCTTAGAGAGAACATTTCCTAAGCCTTCAATTGATTTGTCTTTTCCACTGGGCAGACTGCGATTCCCCCTGCCCCCACTCTGCTCTTCATGTGCAGTTCATTCGCCTGAGCTTGCCGTTTGAGACTCTTTGGGGCCTGAGGGTGATGGCATGCAGTGTTTATTGTAGCAAACAGAACAGAGGGGTTGAAGTGTTCTCCATGGTCTTGGTGACCTCAGTATGTCCTGGCCTTTGCTCTGTGGTGGGATGTCAGGAAAGAGGTGAGGGTGGAGTCTTTTTGGGGGTTATGGATGCCATTCTTTGCAGAGAGGTGGGCAAGTGCTCCCTGGGCTGCTGTTTATGAGCCATTACTCCTGGGGGCAGCTGGAAGGAGAAGGAGAAATCCCCACCCCCAACTGGTGCTATAACAAGTTGAATAACATGCTCTTTAGTGAATGCCCTATTACTCCCAACCCAGTCACCAAGGAAGGCAGGTGGGACCATTCCTTCCCTTCCATAAGCTCCCCCTTTATTATTAAAATAAAATCCACATTCATTTGTATACTATCTCCCTCATCTATAATCTCATTTAATGTTCATAATTCTGTGAAGTAGGGTGAGTTGCAAGGGGGACGTCCAGGCTCACAGGCATCAACTGGCTTGCTCGAGACCACCTCTCTAAGCAGACACAGCACTCGAATATAGGGTGTTTAATTCAATAACCTCTTTCTTTCTACTTGTTCAAGTCACATGCTATGCCCCCTTCTGACAGGGACTCCAGATGACTTATTTGCTTGTGCTGGCTCTTCCAGCTGGTGCCCTTGGCTGGGCCACCATGCATGGCCATGCAGCCAGCACTGCACCCCAGCAGGCACACTGCTCACGAGGACGACAGCATGTTCTGCGCTGTGGCTGTGGGTGGTGGCATTCTTGTCATCTGACTTATTGTTAGGTGGAGGGACGAAGATGGTTGTGATGTATTCCCTGCAGCTCAGAACCAGTCCGCACAGTCAGAGCTCCGCTGCGGAGTAATGCCAACCGAACCAGACCAAAGGGTCGGCTGCACCTGCTGCCCACACTTAATGTTCTTAATGTTTTTCAAAGTCACGAAGCACCTTCACAACCGACTCTTCAATGTTTAAGTACAAACACAATATACGGTCATTTAGAAGTGGACTGCAACTCAGTTACTCAAAATTTATTTCACGTGTCACAAGATGCAAGAGTAAATGGAGGAAAGGGGACGTGATGGTTAATTGTACTTGTCAACCTGACCGGCCCATGGAATGCTCAGATATTTGGCTAAACACTGTTTGGGTATGTCTGGGAGGTGTTTCTGGATGAGATTAGCAGCCAGAACCAGCAGCCTGAGTAAAGCAGACTACCTTCTCCAATGCGAGCAGACGCCATCCAATCCATTGAGGACCGGAATGGAACAAAAGGGTGGAGGAAGGGAGAATTCCCTCTCGCTGCCTGACTCTCTGCATGAGCTGGGACATGTTCTTCTGCACTCAGACCAGGACGTCCACCATTGGGACTGCTGGGTCTCAGGCCTTTGGACTCAGGCTGGGGCTATACCACTCACTTTCCTGGGTTTCCAGATGCAGAGGGCAGATCATGGGACTTCTCAGCCTCCATAATCAGATGAGCCAATATTTTTTAAAATATATTTTTATTGATTTCAGAGATCCCCCTATGGGGGATCAAGCCTGCAACCCGGGCATGCTCCCTTGACCAGAATCGAACCCAGGACCCTTCAATTCCCAGGCTGACTTCTATCCACTGAGCCAAATCAGCTAGAGTGAGCCAATTCTCTATAATATTTATATGTACATATTCTTTGTGTGTATATATATAATATATATCCTTTATATATAAACGTGTTATATATATACACAATGTATAATCTCAACCATATATATGTATATATTATATATGATCTTAGTCATACATGTATATGTATGTGTATATATAT
>NW_005871096.1:6612066-6617379 GCF_000147115.1 Myotis lucifugus
GAGTGAGCTTCGTACTTAAGGATCTTACACTGGAGTTTAACTGTGTGATCTCCCTTGGGAGAGTTCATTTCTTTGAGCCTCTATTTGCTCCTCCAAATAAATGTTTCATGTCTTCTGAGGAGGCTGTTTGTGGATATTAAATGAAATGCTTTAAAATGCTTGTTCCATTGCTTGGTTCATTATATACTTAGGAAGTGGCGCTATTTAAGTAGTGAGAAGTTAGTGAACATATAAGAAGTTAAACACAAAAAGAGCTTTACAGAGTGTATTAGTTTCCTATTGCCGCTGCTATAAATTACCACAAACTTGGTGGGTTAAAGCAACATGTTTGTTATCTTGTACTGCTGTAGGTTAGAAGTCTGATGCATTTTTTCACTGGTCTAAAAGCAGCATTCCTTGTTGAAGATTCTAGGTGAGAATCTGTTTCTTTGTCAGTTTCAGCCTTTAGAGCAGTGGTTCTCAACCTTGGCTGTACATTAGAATCACCTGGGAATCTTTTTAAAATCCTGATTTCTGGGCCTCATCCTCCGGAAATTCTGTTTCTTTGTTATGGGGTGAGGCCACAACATTAGTAACAAAGAAACAGAATTTCCGGAGAATGAGGCCAGAAATCAGGATTTTAAAAAAGATTCCCAGGTGATCTAATGTGCAGCCATGGTTGAGACCACTGGGTTAACTGTTAGTTAGGTGCAACAACAGCAACAGATGTATGGAGTTCACCTTAATAGAGAACACAGGCGTACTTTAGGGGCAGCTGAAAGCCCACATAGTAAACAAGTTTTAAAAAATGAAGCTATTGGTATTAACAGTGTGTTAATAACCATGTTTGCGAGAATCAAGTTAAACTCAACTCTAAAAATGAAACGCAGCATTGGTATGGGGTGAATTGTCCCCGAATTCATTGTTGAGTCCGAAGTCCTCCAAGGGGACAGATCCTTTAAGGGGGTGATTAAGGTTAAATGAGGTCATAAGGGTGGAGCCTTGGTCGCCTAGAACAGGTGCCCTTATAAGAAAAAACACGAGAAACAACAGGCCTGAAGCACGAGGCCTCTCTTTGCCAAGTGAAGACACAGCGAGAAGGCAGCTACTTTTAAGCCAGGAACAGAGTCCTGACCAACACCTGACTACGCTGGCACCCTGGTCTCGGACTTTCACACTCCAGAACTGTGAGTAAATACATTTCTATTGTTTAAGTCACACATTATATAATACGCTGTTGTGGCAGCCGGACTGATACAAGCACAAACAGAACAAAATGGAGCAGATTTTGTCAACTGCTGTCTCTGGAAATTCATCATAAAATGTTACGGGGGTAAAGTCATAGATGCCATGACTTACCAATTTCATTTATTCAGCAGAATAACTTAAGTTCATGCTTCAAGCTAGTTTGAGAGTCTCAGCTTCCTCACAATCAAATTATAATGCTACCTTTTCTTACAGCGGATATTCATGGCTATGAAACCCACTGCTGAACTTAAACTTCTATCAATAACAATTCTGCTGTTTTCACTGATTGTAAGATGCTTGTGTCTATAAGGAAGTTTCATTACCTTCTAAATACTGAGCACAGATATTCTTCTCTAGAAACATCAGAACTAAGGTATAGGGTGAAAGGCCTGGGTAACAGACCACAGGGAATGGAACCATCCTGAGGTTTGCAGCTAATCTGCATCAGTTCCAAAGCACAGAGAACAACCCTAACCCCCACCAGTCACCTTACAAAACTGGGAACTGAGAAACATGTCAGGATTATTGGAATTCTAAAATGCTAGAGAAAAAAGATTCTCTCAGAAAGTGAATACAAAAGAGCAGGGTGTGTGTGTGTGTGTGGCGGGGAAGGAGTGGGGAGAGAGTTCTGGACATGTTAGAAGTGAGATATCTACTTTTCACATGGTGATCACCACAAAGCCATGAGAAATAGAGATCTGTAGGCCAAAAGAGCCATCTGGATGGAATAGCAGTGCTGGAAGCCACCATGCATTCACTCAGTAACTATTTGTTGAGCACCTAACTTGTAGGCTGACCAACCATTTCGGTTTGCTCAGGGCTGTCCCAATTTGAGCACTGGAAGTCCCAGGAACCCTTCATTGCCAGGCAAGCCCAGGCAGGGTGACTCTAAGACAGTCATGGTCTTTGTTCCCTTTGAGCTTCCATTCTAGGGGAGCCATCAGATAGGGGCATAACTTGCTTTACTGTGCTTCATAGGTCTTGCATTTTTTACAAACTGAAGGCAAGACCTTCCACCAGCAAAGCTATTTATGATTCACTTTATTACCATCGTTGCTTTATCATGATGTTCTGGAACCTGCAATATCTCTGAGGTATGCCTGTCTCTGTATGGGTTCGATAGCTCAAGGGAGAATTACAGAGTAGAAAGAGAGAGGGCTGAGGGCACTAACCTTCATGTGGGCACAGAAGCAGGAGGAAGAAGAGTGGAATGGTGTCATAGGAGTCCAGAAATTAGAGAATGATAATATTGCAAACATTTAGTATACAGAGCTCATATAAATCAGGGGAAAATGGACAAAGGACATGAATAGGTAACTCATAGAAATAGAAAAACAAATGCCAGTGAGCATGAAAAATAATAATACTCTATTAACAATCACAGAACTGCAAATGAAAACACACGTGATAAGATTTCTTTGCTTATCAAACTCATAGAGGAAAATAATAATGCCTAGCGGTGTGTAGGTAGCAAGGAAATGGGCACCCTTAAACACAGAGCACCTATAAAAATGGGTGTAACCTTGCTGAGAATGTAATTTGGCAGGAGGTATAAAATTCCACTTGTAGAAATCCACCCTACTTTTTGCCTGAAGACTTGTGTACACAGAAGCTTGGCAATTTTTAGCTTAAAGCCTTGCCTTATTCTATAAGAGATTTTTACTGTTAATATAAATAAGAAAGCTGAGTAAAATTGTCCAACATAGCTACTAACTCACATAATGTGTGGGAACGAATTCTGTTCAAATTTCTATTTTTTCTAATTCTGAGAAACTGAAAAAATAGAGAACATACAAATCATAAAACAATCAACAATGGTCCAAATCCCAGCTTGACAACTCAACATTTGGTCATATTTTCAAAGTGATTTTTAAAAACAATTAATAGACTGCTTTTCAGAACAATTTTAGACTTAGAGAAAAATTGAGCAGATAGAATTATAAGTCCCCACTTACCACCCCTCCTCCACCAACTTTCCCTATTTTTAACATCTTACATTGGTTTGGACCATTTATTACAGTTACTGAACCCATACTGTACATCTTTATGAGCCACAGCCTATAGTTTATTCAGTTTGCCGCAGTTTGTCCTTAATGTCCTTTTGTTCCAGGATGCCATCCAGGACCTCATATTACAATTAGCTGTCATTTCTCCTTCGGCTCCTCTTAGCTCTGACAGTTTCTCAGGTTTTCTTTCTTTTTGATGACGTTGACCATTTTGAGGAGTAGTGGTCTTGCCTTTTGTAGGAAATCCCCTATTGGAATTTGCCTGATATTTTTGTCATGATTGGACTGGAGTTAATGGGTTTGGGGAGGAAGATCATAGAGGTAAAGTGCATTTTCATCATGTCAAGGTACTTACTGTCAACATAACTTACGAGTGTTGATATTGACCTTGATCACCCCCCTGCGGTTGGCAGTGTTTCTCGACGTAAAGTGACTGCCCCACCTCCTTCCATTTCCAGGCTGTACTCATTAGCAGGAAGTTGCTTTGTGCAGCCCACACTTAAGGGGTTCCCCTCCTTCAGGGTGAAGAATCTACAGAATTTGGAATTATTTTGCACAGGAGATTTGTCTCCTCTTCCCTCATTTGTTAATTTTTTTCAATCATTTAGGTCAGAAGCAACTCATGAATACTTATATTTTGGGTTATGAGCTAATGCTAGTTTATTTTGTTGCTCAAATTATTTCAACTTTGGTCACTGGAAGCTCTTGTATTTGGCTCCTAGGTCTGTTTGACACACCACATGATTGTGGCAATTTCTTTTTATTTCTATTTTTTTTAAGAACTACTTACTTTCTGCCACTACAAGATGCTCAGGTTCTTCTTGTGTATTTGTTGCTCCAGCCGCAGAATCATTTCTCCAAGGAGCCTTGTTCCTTTTACTGGAGAATGGTATTAGAAACCAGGGTGTGGGTGCTAGATGTGTTTGTTGCTACTCCAGTGTCATTTCTTTTAGGTCTTCTTAGCTGATGGAGCAAAGAATTATATGTGCGAATACTAATGCATGTATGTACACATCTCTAAGTATTTCTGTAGGTAACCATCTGTGCTCATTATTATTCTTTTACTTAATCTCTACTAAGTTAAACATGAGTTCTCTATAAACTCCAAGTGTCTCCAATTCTAACGCATCACCCTGTGGATCATTCTAGCCTTTCTCCTCCAGATGATCAGTACATTTTGACTCCAACTCTGAGAAACCTGGATCCCACCATCTGCCATTCATTCCCTTGATTGTTCCATTCCAGTATGCATGTACAGCAGTATCAGGAATGTCAGCCTCCACCCCATGGAAATCGATTTTATTGACAAGAGTACTGTTCTTAAGCACAGTTCCTTTTGCCTTTCGTCTTACAGATTCCATTCGTTTTCAACTTATAGTTTTTATTTTTTGGTTAATCCTCACTCAAGGATATTTTTCCATTGATTTTTAGAGAGAGTGGAAGGGAGAGGGAGATTGAGAGAGAAAGATACATCGATGTGAGAGAGACACGTTGACTGGTTGCCAACCCAGGACCCTTCAGTCCAAGGGCCAACGCTCTATCCAACGGCTAGGGCTGAACTTACAGGTTTCAAATAAAAGGGATAAAACATAGCAGATTACGATGAATTTCCCCTTTGACCTGAAAACACAGGCTGATTCCCTCCCCTCACTTCCTTCCCCAAATGCACATATTACAAATCTGTTATATACCCTTTCAGCTTATTTGTATATTTTATATATACTAATATACATATATGGGTATTTTACTTTAAAATTTACACAAATTATATATGGGACACATTCCACACCTTTTCTCATTCTTATATTTTTGTGATGACTCCACTGATACACTTAGATATAGTGTATTCCTTTGCATAGTTATAATATCCCACCATAAGAATATTTCACATTTTCTTCACCATTTTTCTTACTGATATTTAGAGTCTTCCAATTTCTTTTTTGCTTTTATAGATAATATCCTACAAACTATCCCATCATTAAGCTAGCAAATATTGAGGGCATCATGTCAGTGGAAATGGCATCAATTTATATATAAAAAGTCCCACGCTCAGATCTGATTCCTACTCGATACTCCATAA
>NW_005871096.1:6617479-6627916 GCF_000147115.1 Myotis lucifugus
CCCCCCCCCCCCCCCCCGTCCACCTGGGGGGGGGGGTCCTTGTCCAGGTTTGGGTAACCGCAGGAGGCCTGGCCCACCGCAGGCTCCCACTTCGCATCCTGCTGCCTTGCCGGGGTCAGTTGGGGTCAGCCTGGCTCAAGGGTCTCTCAGAACTGCCTGTGCGCATGCGCCGACCCTGCTGTGGCCTCTCAGCGCTGCTTTGAAAGCCTTACAAAAAGGCTGAATTGCCCATGCAGTGCCCGTCCACAATTCCAAGAAAAGTTTCTTCTTTTGAAAGGGGGATGGAGCAGACAGGCTTGGCCTGTGCCCTGTGGGCCTGAGAACTGGACAGAAGGACAGCGGGCTCATTAAGTGTTACTGTTTCAAGGAGGACAGCAGCATCATACTCGTACATGGGGGCCCCCTTCAGTCTCTGCCTAATCTGTCGGTGGAATTTCACTTACAAGTCCTTCTGGTATCTTGCCTAATATTCTGTCTCCTTTAATACAGTTCCTCATGTTGTGGTGACCCCCCAACCATAAAATTATTTTCATTGTTACTTCATAACTGTAATTTTGCTACTGTTATGAATCATAATGTAAATATCTGATATGCTATATGTTTTCCAATGGTCACGACCCACAGGTTGAGAACCGTTGCCTTAGACGGCAGTGAATCGACCCAGTATTTTAAAAATGCATTTAAGTGGTTTTAATTATGTTCTTTATGTATTTTGGAAATTAACCCCTTATGCAGTGGTTCTCAACCTTCTGGACCTTTAAATACAGTTCCTCATGTTGTGACCCAACCATAAAATTATTTTCGTTGCTACTTCATAACTGTAATGTTGCTACTGTTATGAATCCTAATGTAAATATCTGATATGCAGGATGGTCTTAGGTGACCCCTGTGAAAGGGTCGTTCGACCGCCAAAGGGGTCGAGACCCACAGGTTGAGAGCCGCTTCCTTATGGGGTTAATTGGTGACTATGTTCTCCCCTACAGCAGGTTTTCTTTTCATTTTGTTGATGGTTTCCTTTGCTGTGCAGAAGCCTTTTAGCTTGAAGTAGTCCCATCCGAATGGTTTTAATGACAAGGGATATACGTTTGAATATCATCATCTCCCTTTGCTGATGGAAAATATTGAGTACATGGCAGTTTTTGTCATCCATGCTTCCCAGCACTAGCAGCTGGAGATAAACTAGGGTCAGAATCATCGTCTCGGAACAGGATTTCTCTGGCTTTGCATCTCCCTTCTGTGGAGTTAGAGTCCCCCGAGTTCCTCCAGCAGAGTTCTGGGAGGCTGGAGGGGGATTCCAGGCATGTTCCGGGTCTCGTTGCTGCTCTGCCATTTCACCTTTGTCAAGCCTTCCTTGTCTACAGCACTGAGTCCAGAAGCAGCGGCCAAAGGCAGTTGCCGGGTTGTTGGGGCCTCAAAAGTGCAGCTGCTGCCATCAGCACCCACTGTAGACAATGACGCCGGAGCCGATGCCTGAAGACATTTACGTCAAGGTTACTGGTGACTGATGTCAAAGCCAGGTGTTCATATAGCAGGTGGTCCCTCTCTCCTGCCACTCCGCCCACCCCCCTGGCCTCCCAGTTGCTGGTGCTGCCTTCTCTGCTCCCTGCAGAAGCACCGGCTCCTGCTCTACTGAGGTCCCATGGTCTTCATGGTCCACAGCTCCATTTGCTTGGAGCCATGCCCACTCCCCAGTCTTAGGACATAGGCTGTACTCAGATGCACCCCTCTCTTCCACGCTGGCTTATTCCCTCGGGACCAAACTCATGTCTTGGCTTACTTTTCCTGGAGGTTCAGAAACTTCTGTAGGCTTTTCACGGAGCCATCTTTTGGAGGGTCCTCCACCGCTCCTCTCATCTGCTAACTTGTTTGAATTCTGGGCTAATAGGCACTTTGGTGCTTGTGCCTATTATAAAGTGACAACTCGTTTATCCAGCACTGTTTGCTTTTCCACAGGAGGGGGAGAATATGGTTTTCAAAGTGTGGGCCAGTAACTTCCATACTGCCTGGGAACATGTGAGAAATGCAAATTCTCTTCTCAGACCCACCCAGTCCTGCTGAAGCAGAAACTCTGGGAGAGTGGCCCTGGCGGCTCCTGACTGGGGACACCGCTCTTGATTGTCCTGCACAGATTTGGCTGATTGCCACCTTCTGTTGCCTCTATATGTCCTATAAACTGGTGATTGGATTTAGAGTCTTGTCATATTCAGGTTTAGGTGTGTGTTTGTATGTGTGTGTGTTTTGGCAAGAATAGTTCACAGATGATGCTGTGTTGTCCTACTCCATCAGTCATGATGCTGTATGATCTGTGTGCCCTCATGTGAGTGATGCTGAGATGGACCAGGGCTGTGGTGGCATCTGCCCAATGCCTGCTTTACCGAATGGTTTTACCGACCATTGATGGTTGTTGTCTAGGCCTGTTATTTCCTCTGGGATCACAAGCTGATTTCTAATACCTTCCATGGTGCAGTTGTTAATCATTTCAGCCCTTTGTTTTTGTGGCTGCTTATTTGGGACCATGATAATCGCCATGGCACACTCACAGTGTAAAAGCAGCATGAATTAATGTGACTGTTAATAGATTTAGAGAAATTAGAAAATAGATTTAGAGAATTTTTGGATAACTCGTACCATAATTACAAACCCCTGATTTGCATGATTTGCATTTGCTTAGAAACCACTCATTTAATTAGGAAAGAAATTACAATTTAACAGCTTGAATCTGGGTTCTAGTTTTGAATCAATTATTGTCTCCCGAGTGCCTGTGCGAAGGCAAAGAGGCTGCTCCTCCAAGACTGCGCATCAGGTCTGCGTTTCAATGCCTCGGCCCCCTGGACTCTGCAATGACAGCACCACAGATTCCTACCTGCCTGATAAAGGCTTTTACATATTCTGAGATCATGTATGTCAGAATTCACAAAGTACTCTGCTCTGGACATCTTTAGGGACTTTGGGTACTCTGACATACAATGTGTTTCTCAGACCTGACTCATTAGTCTAGGACAGTGGTCGGCAAACCGCAGCTCGCAAGCCACATGCGGCTCTTTGGCCCCTTGAGTGTGGCTCTTCCACAAAATACCAACTTCTGCGCATGGGCCACGAAGTTTCAATCGCACTGTACATGTGCGCCAGCACGTGGTATTTTGTGGAAGAGCCACACTCAAGGGGCCAAAGAGCCGCATGTGGCTCGTGAGCTGCAGTTTGCTGACCACGGGTCTAGGAGATAGAGCAGTGTTTCTCAAACTTTTTTAGCAGCAACCTACAATATGAAACCCATTTTATATTATGACCTCATTCAGACATACACACCACACACACACACACACACACACAATCACACACACACAGACCACACATACACCACCCCCCCACACATACCCACTCCCCCACCCCCATACACTCCACCCACACACACCCCACTGCACACACCCCACCTGCACACACCCCACTGCACACACCTCACTGCACACACTCCATACACACACCACACATAGTCTTGTTAGAAATAAAAACTCTCAGTCTTAATGGTATTTGAGGAATGGGTGGCTTCAGTAGGACTGCTTGAGGAATGTGGACCTAATTTCCACAGGCCTCTGATTACTATGACTTGATCAGCTGAGATGTAAGATGTTCTTGAAAGGAATTTATAATAATAAAAGTGTAATATGCTAATTAGACTGGAAGTCCTTCCGGATGTCCCGATGAAGCAGTGGCAGCAGAGGCCCCAGGCCGCCACAGCGGGCAGGGGACCGAGGCAGAGGCGGCAGAGGCCCTTGGCTGCTGTGCAGAGGCCCCCCGGCCGTGGTGACGGTGGGGGCTGATTCCCTTGCACAAATTTCGTGCATCAGACCTCTAGTTAACTATCCTATCTAATAAAGAGGGAATATCCTAATTGACCCTTACGCCATCACAAAAATGGCAGCACCCACAGCCAATAAGGAGGGAATATGCTAATTGACTGCCACACCCTCAAAGATGGCAGTGCCCACAGCCATAAGATGGCCAGCAGGGGAGGGCAGTTGTGGGCAATCAGGCCAGCAGGGGAGGGCAGTTAGGGGTGACCAGGCCAGCAGGGGAGGGCAGTTGGGGGTGACTGGGCCAGCAGGGGAGCAGTTAGGCGTTGATCAGGCTGGCAGGCAGAAGTGGTTAGGGGCAATCAGGCAGGCAGGCAGGTGAGCAGTTGGGAGCCAGCAGTCCCGGATTGTGAGAGGGGTCCCAGATTGGAGAGGGTGCATGCTGGGCTGAGGGACACCCCTTCCCCCCAGTGCACGAATTTCATACACCAGGCCTCTAGTAATTTATAATGAAATATTACTAAAGTTACTGACATTCTTACTAATTTCTAATCCATCATATATTCCTGATTGGGACTAAAAGGGACAGAGTACCACAAGTTACTCATGACCTGAAGCCTATCTCTTTTATGCCATGGACCACACAAATACCTTGGCATGCCCATAGGAGAGCTGCACAGTGTGAACCCTTCTTGAACTGAACAAACGAGAGGAGAGTTGCATTTTAGCTTTGTACTAGGCAGGATCTGAACTTTGAGTTGGGTCTGAAGTTGCCTCAACTATAAAGAAGTCATCTCCATTGGGGAAAATGGACCTGACTCCTAGGACTTTGTTTCTCCCTGGAATAGGCCCACTGAAATCCTGGCTTACGGTTGGATAGCTTACTTGGTGCCCCCAGGATTTCTGTGTGACAGATTGTAGTCTCAGCTCAGACGTCACCTCCTCAGCTACACCTTCTCTGTCCACTTGAACTACATTAGCCATTCAGGTATCTATTACAACAATTTGCCTTATTGTTTCTTTCTTTTTTTAAAAAAATATATTTTATTGATTTTTTACAGAGAGGAAGGGAGAGGGATAGAGAGCTAGAAACATCGATGAGAGAGAAATATCGATCAGCCGCCTCCTGCACACTCCCCACTGGGGATGTGCCCGCAACCAAGGTACATGCCCTTGACCAGAATCGAACCTGGGACCCTTGAGTCCGTAGGCCGATGCTCTATCCACTGAGCCAAACCGGTTAGGGCTGCCTTATTGTTTCTTACTGTGCCTTATGTGTTTCTGATTTGTGTTATTGTGCTAAAATGACCTTTTAAAAACTCATGTATTTTCTTGTTCCATTGCCTGTTTTCTCCTTAAATATAAACTTCAAGAACACAGGGTCCCACCACATTCTTGTGCTTAGAACTGTGCCTGGCACATAATAAAAGGTTTAGTAAATACATATTATCGGATGACTACCTGGCACCTCATGGGAGTGGTGTGCTGTGGGCTCAGCAATCTTCCCGGTGCTTTTTCTTCCAGTAGACTTTGCTCTTGGTGACTTCATGGAAATATCAGGAAGTAGCGGACAGCCTAATCCCCTCTTTCAAGGGGGATCCCCTCTTTCATGACTTGGATTGAGACCCCTTTCCCATCAAGAAATCCTCAGCATTCAAAGTACCGCTGCTTATGCTATGAAAATGGTTCTTCACACTTAACCATTAGTAGATTTTGTGTAACAAGACAATGGTGATAGTTAAAATAATAAAATCCTAGACTTGGTAGAAACCTTAGGAGAAATGTAGTGCCAACCCATCTTTTTTAAAAAAAAATATTTTTTATTGCATTTTTTACAGAGAGGAAGGGAAAGGATAGAGAGTTAGAAGCATTGATGAGAGAGAAATATCGATCAGCTGCCTCCTGCACACCCCCCACTGGGGATGTGCCCGCAACCAAGGTACATGCCCTTGACCGGAATTGAACCTGGGACCCTTCAGTCCGCAGGCTGACACTCTCTCCGCTGAGCCAAACTGGTTAGGGCCCAACCCCTCTTTTATAGATGAAGAAACGGAGTCTTCCCCAAAGATTAAATGGCATGCCTGAACCCCTGGGGCTGATTTAGCGAACAAGAGCCAGGACTGGAACTTAGAATTTCTCATTCTAGCCTTCTTTTTCTGCTTCACACAAGCTTCCATATGGTGAGGAAAGAGTGAAGAGAGGGAACATATGAAATGGAGTCATTTTAACCACGCTGCTAAGATTAACTCTATGAAGGTTGAAGTCTGAGGAAAGACTCCATTCTTGTTCTAATCAGCCTGGGAGCTTTTGTGAACTTTCCAGTGCTGCATTAATGCCTAGATGCACATCTGGACTTCCACGCAACCCTCTAATTATCCCTAAAGAACTCCTGTCTCCAGGCTACCTGACCTCCATCATCCAGGCCATCAGAACTCCTGGCATCCATCATCCCGTCTGCCTGACATATGAGTGATATCTCTTCTGACCAATCCTAGGGCTGTGAATGCAGGACTGATCATCTTAAGAATGTACTTTAATTTTTCTTTTTTCTTTGAAAAAACTTCAGGGTTTTTGCTTAGCTGTGTTCCAAGTGTGCAAACTCCAGACCCTTGAATAAATGTCTATGATTCATTTCTAGCAAATCCTCCAGACTCTTTTTGAGTTTGTTCAACAATGATTTCATCAGAGGAGAATTTAACTGATCAATAGACACACATTGTAGATATGGATGAAGTACATTGCACTTAAGTAATATTGCTGCAGAAGAAAATTTCAGATAAAAATGAACTAACATTCTTTTCTTCCCTGTAATGCCTCTGTGATTATCCATTTGGTTAACAGCACACAATTCAGTGCCTAAACATCTCATTTTAGTAAGTCACTATGTTTGTCACTAGGAAAAAAAGAAAAAAAAAAGAGAGAGAAAAAGACTTCCCCCTGATCTCAGGCACAAACACCTACAGTGGAAGCCAGTGTAGTGATAAATGTATAACATGGGTTCTCAGAGACGGGTACCATGGATTTGAACTGGAAACACACTTAAGGACAAGAATGTCACCAGGCAGCAAAGAGACATTGCAGATGGGGTAATGGCAAGAGCCAGCATTCAGAGGTCTGAAGGTGGGCACTGATGCTCAAACAACAGCAGGCGGACTTATGAGCTGGAAAGGTCGACAAGGTCATCCTGGACAGGAAAGCAGAGGCTCTCGAGGTGGAGTGTGAACCTTAATACTTAACACAAGATGTTTTCTAATTCTCTTGGATATTTCTGAGTTTCGGAGTAGGAGACTAACATAAACATCGATGTCTTTTAACAAGGTATTCTGGTGTAAAATGCTAAAAAGGTGGCTGCCATGAGAGTGACTAGTTAAAAGGCCAGGTGAGAAAAGATGAGGGTCTGAACCTCTGTTGTACAAAGTAATGAAATGAGAGTGACGCACGGAGAGACTCTGAGTTTGTGAATGATGCAGAGATACTAGTAGACAGAGAGGAGCTGCAGACACACGAGAGACAAGGTAACCGGCAGAGAAGGTCCTGGGCAACTGAGGCCAAGAGGGTATCTTCGAAGAGCAGCGTTTTTTTTTTTTTTTTTTTTTTGCCAAAGCACTTGGCCAATTGGGCCAAATGGAGGTGAGGAGATACTGGGAGGTGGAGAGGAGTGTGGGCAGTCAGGATTGTGAGGTGGAGATGAATGTGGAAAGTCAGAGGTTCTTGGTGAATGTCCTTTGTTTTGCAATAAAGGAGGAGATAAGATTTCTTGCCAAGGAGAAAAGAGAACAGATTTTGTGATTGGATAAATGAAAAGGAGCTCCACAAAATATACAGCATGGGTTCTTCCACAGGACACGGTCTCTAATTTAATGAGTGATATGTACATATATTTAAAGTGAGTGTCATTCTCACTTGTTCTTGGCTAACATCAGTGCCTTGTACAAAATGGCCACACATCATCTATTAATGATAGCACACGCCACTAAGCCATCATGCTCCTTTGTGCCAAATAAATCCTGGTTAAGGCCACTTTTAAGCATAATTTAACTGTAGGAACCACAACCAAAGAAGTCTGACCATTGTTCTTTAGGGAAAGGCTATCAGGCTTTTTCCAAACCTCATTTCAAGCACTGCAGATTGATTGAGTTTAAACGAGGGCACTTTGCATTTTGTTTATAATGCACAAATGGTCGCAATAAAAGCAAAACACTCCATCATGGCTTTCATAAAATGCCCGTTTGTCAGCCACTGTCAAGAGCAAGTACACAAGGCCATTAGTCACAGAGCTGACGTGTCTGAGAGTTTTCGGTTGTCTTCATAAGCCCTGGCAAGAATCAGGACTATTTATTCTTAAAATGGCCCTTCCGGGTGAAGGGATGGTGGCTGGGAACTGTGTCTCAGATGAGGGGGGAGTACATGCCTTCACTCCAGTTTTCTCACTAAGGCTGGGCAATTCCTCCCACTGCAGTTTGCTTAATGGCCACAGGCAAATGGAAAAATCCGTGCTGAACAGCCAGCCTGATGCCCCAAAACACAATCCGGAAGGTAATTCCTTTTTATTTTCCCACTGGAAAGATGGCTGGGGGAACTGAGCTGTTAGCTTTGTGCTTCATTACGTAAGATAGACAGGCCAGAGAGGACACATTTGGAGACGAACCCCAGGAATATTAGAGTGGACGGGAAGGCAGACTAATGATAAGGGGTTTTAAAAGAAGCCATTTGCCCAGGAGTATCTGTTTAGATTCAGTCAATTTCCAAGGTAGTTGAAGTTTTGAGATGGTTGGGGATGCAGAATCGACCGTGTGGCTTAGCTTCCGTACCTGCCCTTCAGTGATTTAGAAAACATGGAAGACAGGAAAGGGCCTGCAAGCTTGAGAAAGGAACGCCCCGTGCAGTGGTGCTCCACTCTGAACAGACATCAGAATCACCTGGAGGGCCTGTTCCAACAGACTGCTGGGCCCTCCCCAGAGTTTTGGATTCCGGAGGCCTGGGGTTGGGGGGTGGGGGTGGGGGCAGAGAATCTGTACAGTACCCACCCCCCTTATCCTTAGTTTTGCTTTCTGCAGTTTCACTTACCACAGTCAGTGGTGGTCCAAAAATATTAAGTGGGAAATTCCAGAAGTAATTCATAAGTTTTAAATTGCATGCCTTTCTGAGTAGCCTGATGAAATCTCTCGCCATCCTGCTTTGGTCCCCCAGGGCATGAATCATCCCTTTGTCCAGCGCATCCACGCTGTACCGCTGCCCACCTGTTAGTCATTTAGTAGCCCCCTGGGTTATCTGATGGACTGTCCTGGTGTCACAGTGCTTGTGTTCAAGTCACCCTTGTTTTATTTAAAAATGGCTCCAGAATGCAAGAGTAGTGATGCTAGCAGTTTGGATACACCAAAGAGAAGCTGGGAAGTGCTTCCTTTAAGTGAAAAGGTGAGTACAGTACAGGAAGACATTGTGGGGGAGATCATGTTTACATAACTTTTATCAGTACATTGTTCTATTTTATTAATTATTGTTGATGTCTTACTGTGCATAATTATAAACTGAACCTCATCAGCAGTATGTACACACAGGAAAAACAGTTTGTACTAGTACAGGGTTTTGTACTACCCGTGGTTTCAGGCACCCACTGGCAGTCCTGGGACGTATTCCCTGCGGATAAGGGGAACAACTATATCTCCAAGCAGCTCCCCGGTGATACAGTTGCTACTGGTCTGGGGACCACACCCAAAGCAAGCAGCATAAAGGTACAGTCCTGAGTAAAAGCATGGAGACTGGACTTTACTGAAAGACTAAATTAATCAAGTTAATTCTAGAGACCAAAGAGGCAAACCATGTTGGCATCCTGAAGGACTGGATCAGAAATTCACTTCACAACAACAGGCAGAACTGGAGATAGTGGTTTTAAGTGGCAAAGAGATGTACTGTAAGGGGGAGTATAAGGGAAAACTTGGCCACCAAAGTGAATGATGGATTCTTCAAATGAGTGATCTAAAGGGAAATCCAAAAGTACTAACTTTAAAACTGTGGTTCATAAAATTAAGTGCATTTGAAACAAGTAAAACAGAAGTTGTTTTAAAAACGCTTATGTTAATTGAGATATTTGGAACTTTATGGCTGGCTGGCATGGCTCAGTAGTTGAGCATCGACCCACGAACCAGGAGGTCACAGTTCTATTCCCGGTCACAGCACATGTGTGGGGTATGCCGGAGGCAGCAGATCAATGATTCCCTTTCATCACTGATTCTGTCTTTCTCTCCTTCTCCCTTCCTCTCTCTGAAATCAATAAAAACATATTTTAAAAAAAGATATTTGGAATTTTAAAAAGTAGAATCTAGCATAAGGCGTTCATGTTGCCCGAGTCCAGGTCTCTTCCTACTGTGTGTATTCCAAGCCGGATGACGGCCAGAGAGGCTTAAACAGCGAGTCCTGCCACTGAGCCACTCATTTAACCACAGTGTGATTGGCCCTGCCTGTGAGAGAAACTTTTGATCTGAATTTTTCTTGAGAGGTTTGGGTGGGACAATTACAAAGACATGAACTTTTCATTGACCTTCATATGTGGACATCTTCTGCTTTGTTTTAAAATTGCAATTGAAGACACAAGCCAGCATTTAAACACACACACACACACACACACACACACACACACACACACACT